>NC_006693.1:358298-418298 GCF_000091045.1 Cryptococcus deneoformans JEC21
TGATTTCTACGAGAAAATTGCTGGGAAAGCGAGTGATCCGATACTCGAACCTATGGTCATGTCCATACCCGACCCGTTCGACGCCTACGGACCACCAAAAGAAGAGGGGCAAATATTTAGTGTACTAGCTCCGTAAATTATCCTCACGATCACACTTCAAGCCCGTTACTGATTTTGGGAGTAGATTGAGCCTTTTAGACTCTAGCGCACCTCAATCACCTACCCCAAACCTCCCCCGCGTCCTTTCACCTCCGCCCATGTCCGCTACAACCTCTGGTCGTCCCTCTTCTCCGTCAGATGTTGACGGTACACCGACCAGGTTATCGCCTGCGCCAAGGGAACCAGGACCAAACAGTGAATCAGTGTTTGGGCAGCATGATACATGGCTTGAAGATGCTTCTGGATCTTCCGGGACTTCTGGTGTTTCCGATATGGGGAATGGGACTGCTAGATCGAGGAGGGAGTTGAGTATCATTGATGAAGGAGATATTACGGTAAACGGTAAAGACAATGATCAAGGCGAAAGCAATGGTGATGGCGATGGTGGAGGCGGAGCTGGTGTGAAAGCAGTAAAAAATTCTTTAGGTGGAAAGATTAACGGGCTACCAACAAAAAATAACGAATGAGAGTGGATAGCTATCAAAGTAGCGCAATTTTTTGGGTCTTTTATAATTCCCCATATTTACTTGATAACGACGTTGTACGACATAAAGAATGCAGTTCTTATTGTAGGACCGTTAGAGTATCCTCATCGTTTTTAACTATTTGCTAATCCATTCAATGTTGAATCCTCAGTGGAAGGTTTGGAATCCATGCAAACGATGCTACATTCAACTATCGCTCTCGTTAGGCTCTACTTTCACCATATCAACGTCCAGCCCCCCTCCCAAAAACGTTTGTGACAGAGACTTGACAGTCGTCAACGCCATCTCCAACACTGTTTCCACCCGTTTCTGAAGCTCAGCTGATTCAGACTCCACACGCTAATGGCAGAGAGAGAGACGGAAGTGTCAGCTAAACATGACAGAGCGTTGATTAAAAAGGAAAAGTCAGTGCTTGAAGACTTACCATGGAAATTAGATCTATCCGCGCTGTCTGATTGTCAAGCTTCACATCCATAGTCAACCAATCGTCCCCATCTTTGTCCTTATCATCATTTCCATCCCCATCCGCTCCCGGAGGAAGAGGTGGTCTCAAATTCGGTCCCTCTACATGCCCGAAATGCGCTTCGAGGAACATGCGTAATCTCTCAAATTCGGGGTTGGAAGCTACGTCTTTAGCGGACTTGTCGCCCGGGTAGGTGTGGGGATACAGGTCGGTATGGGAATGGGAATTGGAATGGTTGCAAGCGTGTTTGTTTGGTGATGCGGTGACTAAACATCCCCGGAAAGCAAATCAGCCCCCGCACCTGGCGGCAAGTAGTATACAACAGTATAGATGAATAGAAGAAAAATACACTTACGCTTAGCTGTAGCAGGGCTCCCATCTATACCCAACAACAAAGCCAAAGCCGAATCGGCAATCATATCGTTACTTGAACTTGACTTCCATCGTAGTTCTACGGCGGTTGGAGATATCTGCACCACTTGAACTCCGTTCATTATCTATTGGGAA
Organism: Cryptococcus deneoformans JEC21; assembly: GCF_000091045.1. Lineage (NCBI taxonomy): Eukaryota > Fungi > Basidiomycota > Tremellomycetes > Tremellales > Cryptococcaceae > Cryptococcus > Cryptococcus deneoformans. The sequence goes on from NC_006693.1 coordinate 359,913, forward strand.
AGATAGTTTCAATCAGCTCACCAGACCAGAATAGATTGGCAGAAAAGGAAGTTTATTATGTTTAAGGCAAATGTATATTGGAAATTGAAAAACTAATATAATTAGATAAATGAGAACAAAATACTCACAATAAAAGCAGCTTTCCCCTCTTCCTCAACACCTTCCTCCACTTCCCCATACATCCCCTCCAGATACCACCTCACCACCGCCCAATCTACACTTATCGCCACTCCCTGTTTTTGGATGATCGTGCTCGTTGAGAGGCCAGTGAAATCATGTAAATCGGCCGGGGAAAGGAGAGTGTAAGAGAAATCTTTGGAAACGAGAAGACCTTTGACGGAGGTACCGTGTTCAGGGCGAGTAGCTGCTAAGGAGCCAATAGCCTGGCGGAGAATTTGAGTGATTAACGAATTATCTGATGAGGGGGGAAGTGTTTCAAAAGGAAGGGGAAAGAGAATACTCACTTTGACCATCCGCTCTTGTCTAAAAGTAAGAGTCAGAGGTTCACAATTTTTTGGCGTATGGATATTAATCTCCTGCCCCTTGGCCGCATATGTATCTCTCAACGCCGCTCTCAATCTTCCCATCTGCGAAGCCTCTCCATGCACGAGGACAACGTGCTGAGCACCGATTTCTTGGATGAATTTTGAATTTTGAGCATAATCGACGTGAGCGCCGAAAGAGATTTCTTTAACTGTTAAGCGGCGGGGGACGTTGCCTCCTTTGAGGGATTCGATGTGGTCCGGTTCGCTCAAGAGAGTCTAAAAATGATTTTTTTTGTCAGAGAAGAGCAGATTGAAACCAGGAAGAAAGGGGAAAAATGATGATACGTACCCTGGCCATAGTACCTTCGATGGAGTACCCAGTGACAATCACCCCGTTCTTAGAATCCGGCGCCCACTCTTCCAACAGATCACGACTGAGTCCAAAACTCATAAACTGAGGTGAAGACATGATCACACAAGGACCCTTATTCTCTCTAAGCTTCTGCGGATCTTTCAACCACTTGACAAACCTAAAGTCAAAGGGGTTATCTCTCCTGGCGAACCGTGATCGGATATTGGCATTCATAGTGTGGACGTAGGTTTTGTAGACACGCATGCCGCGTTGGAAAAGAGAGGATGCAAAGTAGACAGGGATGTTTTGAAGTTCGGGGTGGTCGTTCCAGTATTCGTCGAGGAGAAGGGCGAGTTCTTGGCCGTTTCCGAAGGAGGGGATGGGCATGAGGCATCGGCCACCTCTTCGGACAATGTTGGCGACCAACGCTGTTATTGATCATTCGCGTTAGTCAGGCAAACGAAGAAAGGGTAATTTTCTTGATGGTGCTTACTTGTGAATTGTTCCTCCTTCTCCTTCCTGTCTGGTAATGTATGCACGCCAAACGTGCTCTCGCAAATCATCACATCAGGTTTCACGGGTGGAATCTCCGCCATCACCAGATGTCGGTCCTCCTCCCTTGAATAGTCTCCTGTATACAGGATCTTCAACCCAGCAATCTCGATGAGGAACATGGACGCTCCAAGGACATGGCCGGCATGGTAGGGGGTGAAACGTAGACCACCAGCGATAACAATATCTTGATGATAGTCGACTGCTATGGTGGATTGCCAGGATGATTGGACGTCGGCTTCGTCGTATAGGCGACCGGAAGTGTCTGGATTTTGATCGCTGCAAGGGATAATATGGGTCAGGAGTGGATGGGAGTCGAAAAGAGAGATTGAACTTACTTCAATCGCACAGTGTCCATCATGGTCAATCCATAGATAGCTTTTGTAGCGTGCGTCATGTACACTTTGCCGTTACCGTCTTTGAAATTGGTCTGTGATATACTGTCAGCAAGTTTCCACCATGATCTCAAAAGACCAAAGTATACCTTCTCCATGATATACGGCAAAGCGGCTGCATGATCGACATGAAAACTAACAAATAGGCGGTCAGCTCATATATGTGACAGGCTCGAAATTTTGGACAGGATTTACTGAGTGATCAACATCGCATCCACAGTCGACCAATCAAGTTCATCGATGAATGGTAGAGCTCCTATACCAGGCTGTGCTGGATGCAGGCCGGCATCGCATACAATCTTCTTTCCTCTGTGCTCTATGACACAACAGGACCTGCCCACTTCCTGGCCTGCGCCGAGCATAGTGATTGTGAGCGAGGGGGCATCTTCGTCCGGAGGTTGGAGAACTTGTACTGTTGGTTGGGGAGCCGGCTTGAAGTGGTGTCGTCTTGGAATCATCTGGAACTGGTGTGGGTGTTGCGACGGAGATGTGCAGGAGAAAGAGAGATTAGTATTCCATATTATAACGAGCGAGGAAGAGTGTCGCGAGAAGAGGACCGACCAAAAACAGGTTCCGCCCCGGCCGCCGAGTAGCCCACAGTGACAATGACCCGTATTTATCTTATCACTCTATCAGCATGCACCATACCGTCCATGTCCACAACAATACAGCAAGGCGACACAGACACAGGTGCAGGGAACCATCTCCCAGCATGGCTCCTCGCCATGTCTGGAATATTCACAGCAGTTGGTCCGTAACTTCCTCCTCGTCGTTCCCAGCAGGACATCTTGTCACTCACCCGCAACGTCGCTGTAGCTACTGCGATATCTATGATGTCCATCGTTCTCCAATTGAAGAATTATCGAAAGCCGACATTGCAGAGGGCAGTAGTGAGAATCATGGTGATGTTCGTCAGACCCAAAATATTCATGAAGTTCGCTAACAAATTCCGTCTGTCACAGGGTTCCCCTCTATGCCATATCTTCTCTCATAGCTTTGTTCTCACTTGAGGCTGCATTCTTCATTGACGCCATTCGTGATCTATACGAGGTATATGCTTTCTCTATCTGTGGCGACTAGAGATAGCTTACACAGCTTTAGGCGTTTGTGATTTACACCTTTCTTCAACTCCTCATTACGTATCTTGGTGGTGAACGCTCTCTCCTTATAATACTCCATGGACGCCCACCAATACCTCATCCATTTCCTGTAAACATCTTTCTTCAGCCAATGGATGTTAGTGATCCATGGGTACTTTTGAACCTGAAACGGGGTGTGCTTCGTAAGTCATATTCATTGTCACAATTACAGTCGCAATCAATCGCCCATCGATTTAGGCTGGACTAGCAAACTAAACAACAAGCTTATACATATAACGCTTTGTAGAATATGTGCAAGTGAAGCCTTTGTTAGTGCTTGCCACTGTAGCTCTCAAAGCCACTGGAACCTACCAAGAAGGCAGATTCGCCGCTGATTCAGGATACACGTATGTCAGTATTGCATACAATACCAGTATCTGTCTGAGCCTCTAGTGAGTTTTTCCTTTTAAGCCTAATGCTCCAAAAGCCAAAATTAGGGTGGATGGCGGGGGGATTAGAAATCAGTTAGGCTGACCACAGTGGCCGGCACAATAGTTGTTTAGCTATGTTCTGGGTTGCGGTAAACAAAGACTTGAAACCCTTCAGACCAGTTCGTAAGTAGTGTTTATTTCCCCCCAAGGCTTCATGACCCTTAGAATTAAGTCTCTTCTGTAGCCAAATTCCTCTGTGTCAAAGGAATTCTGTTCTTTTCTTTTTGGCAAAGTATCGGTATATCCTTACTCGTAGCCATGGGCGCCATCAGAAAAGGTTAGTCCCAGGCTAAGATATGAGCTCAATGATCGGCCAAGCTAATTTTGATGAGGATAGTTGGGCCGTATACGGATCCTGAACACATGTCTCTTGCTCTTGTGGACTCTTTGATCTGTTTCGAGATGCCAATCTTCGCTATCGCTCATGTAAGTCCTTTCAAGCCACCATTCCCTTTTTATTCCCTCCCTAATCTTGATGTTCAAAACGCATCCAGCAATACGCATTCCAAGCCAGCGATTATATTGACCACAACCTCGTCTATGCGGCCCGTCTTCCATTCATCTATGCTTTCCGCGATGCCTTTGGGTTCAAAGACGTCTGGCAAGACACGATCGACACATTCAAAGGCCGCGGCGTATCATACCAAGCCTACGAACCTGCTGAGGGGGGTCTGCATTATGGCGTTGGTCGACAAAAGAGGATAAGAGCGGGATTGAGGTACGCGAAAGGCGGGAAGATGAAGTATTGGATGCCAAAGCCAGGGGATGAGGCGAGGATGAAGGGACAGAGTGGGCTGATTACGAGTATGAAACGGAGAGTGGATGAGAGGTTGGCAGAGAGAGAAGGGTATGCACCATTACTCCCTCAACAGGCGGCGAGGGTTGTGCATCTTGATCCCGGGCGCTATACCACCTATACAGGGGGGGAACGGATGTTCGACAGTGATTCTTCGGACGATTCGGATGCCCCCAGCCTCACTTTCCACTCTGCAGACGAGATGGAAGATGCAATGTACGACCGAGCAAGGAGGATAGGGTATGCGGGGTTCCCGAATGTGGATGTGAGTAAAGAGGAAGCGAGAAGGAAAAGGAGGGAGGAGGAGGAAGGCATTTTGAAGGGGAGATGGACGAGGAGTGGGTTGAGGGTAAGAGATGGGACTGGACTTGGCGGTGGGGAGGGGCAGGGGGAAGGGAGAATGAGGGCGGGTTCAGCAGCCAAGGGTAAGAGTAATGGTAAAAATAAAGATAAAGGGAAGGGGAAAGGGCAAAGCAGGAAAGTGTACGGAACATGTAAGTCTGACATTATTGTCATTTGCTGGGTCGAAAAGGGTTGACAAAGGCGGTACAGGGGCAGATCACCCGCCATCCGTACAACGCTTCAACTCTTCATCATCATCAACTCGCAACGGAAACGGAAATGGACATCCGGCAGACTTTGATGAGGCTGATGATGAAGGCGTCGTGCGGCAGGAGGAGGAGGGAAGGGCTATTAAAAAAAAGAGACAGAGACAAAGTCCACCTGTTTGGGTTACACGCACGGGCGCGACAACGGGTGTAGGCTCCTCTTCGTCCCCTTTTTCCATTGGGGATGATGATGATGATGACGATGAGGACGGAGAGGGTGTCAAGAACAGAGAGACTCAAGGCGACAGATCTATGAGCTTCAATCACCCTGATAACTCCAGCCACAACTCTGACTCAGATTCTGAACATTCAGTTAAGCCGTCAACCACAAAAAAATTACCCGCCGACGCGGTCGATCTGGTCAAGGAAGATTACGAAGCCGTTGAAGCCGCTCGGGAACGCGAACGTAGACGAGGAGAACCGCAGACGAATGCCCCTGCTCATGTGTATCGCAAAACCATCATTGACGAGATACCAGAGACGGATACGAATGCAGGTGCAATGAAGAGGAGGAGAGGAATAGGAGGAAGAATTGAGGAAATACAGGAAGTGTATGCGCATGATCCTCATGTGATGACAAAGGATGAGATACAGACAGGCGTTAAGGAAGTGGTGGATCACGTGGAGACAAGTTTGACTGTCGAGCCTCCAAAGCACGCGATGAGTCTGGATTTAGAAGATAACCCGTGGTCGTGAGGTTGCTTGGGCTTGTGTGATGGGGTGAATAGACAAGATCCTTAGATGTCCATTTATTGTTTCTTTTTCGCAACGAGCCATTTTGTATCACGATAAATAGGTTTTGCTCACGACGTCATGTTGATAACATTGATTTCGCATCGTATATATACAACTCTTTCGATTTATGCGAAATCAAAATCCTGAAAAGAAAAATGGATGAAAGATTACTCGAGATCATCAAACATACCACCACCTATACCTCCTCCACCCGCTCCTCCCTTACTCGACTCCTTGACAGACTTTTCCTCCTTGATCTCTCGCTTTAGACTCTTATACTCCTTTCCAATCTCTTCATCCCAGCTCTCTTCTTCCCTTTCTCTTCTCTTCTTCCTCTCTGCTTGCGCTTTGGCGATATTCGCCAAATCACTCTGTCGATCCCCCTCACCATTAGCCTGCTCCAACTCCCATTCATACTTTTTCTTTGCATCCTTCTTCTCCTTCCTTTCTTCCTTTCTCACTTTTCGTTCTTTTTGTTCGGACCATGCTTCTCGCATTTCTGCCTTTATCTTTCGCTTGGCTCGGGCTTCGGCTCTAGCCGCATCATTGGATGATTGGTTGTCAGCTCTTTGCGCGAGGGTGGCAAGACGAGCGGCTTCGCGTTGTCTTGATGCGTAGGCGAAAGTATCCCACTTTTGAAAAGAGCATCAGCGCCCCTTCCTTCCTCTATATTGCAACAGGAATAATGATGAGATAGGAGAACTTACGTTTACACCAGCATCCTCCCACTCAATGATTTCCTTTTCCTCTACTTCCCCACCCTCGCTCTTGATTTTCTCCAGTCTCTGTCTCTCTGCCTCCTTCTTCTTTTTCCAATCTTTGATCTCCGGCATGGCTGGTAATCTCAGTAACCCAAAACTAATCGCTTGAGAGTTGAAATCAAAGTCCAAAGTCCGGAAGATGAACGAAGCTTCATGTTTCGAGTATGCCCTGAATGCGGAGACGAATGACTTTGCAGCTTTGTCAGAGAGCTCACGGTCGGTGAGGATGATTTGACGGATTGAGTGAAGAAGAGTCGTGGCTTCAGGGTCGAGGGCTTGGGGAGTGTCAACTTCTTCTAGATAAGCGTTGATATATGGTTGCTTGGTCAAGGGGATTTTACGAATGTTCAGGAAATCTAAAATGGACCTTTGAGCTTTTTGCCTTTTTCTTTTCATCAATTCTGCATTTGCGGACTGGAACGTACCGACATAATCCTCTTCACGACCTTTACCTAACAGAACAACTGCCTTTCCTCGCCTTCCAGCTCTGGCCGTCCTTCCAGCTCGATGACTAAACGTTTTGGGGTCCGTAGGCGCATCATACTGAATTACAACATCTATATCCAGGAAATCCACGCCTCTTGCCGCTACGTCCGTACATAGAAGGACTGCCGGGGATAAATGGGATGAGGGATGCGATGTGAATGTTGAAAGCGCGGTCTCTCGAATCTTCGGCGGCAGTTCACCGTGGAAAGACGTCAGATGGAATTTTGAGAGCGATGGGAGGCGGGAGAGAATGCGATAAAAGTAGTCGACAGCAGCACAAGTGGAGAAGTAGACGATAAATTTGGATCTTTCGTGCTTTGTGGATTCGCAGAGGAGGAGGCGGATAAGCTGCAGAGTTTTTTCGGCGTGCCGACAGACAAGGTATGTATTTTGGAGACTAACAAAGCAATCAGAACACAGACAAACAAACATATCCGTAAGAGAAACTCACGCCATAGGAGTCCTGCGTTCTTTGGGTTCTTCCCCATCTTTCCTCTTATCCTTCAGATTGACAACGATCCTGACCGGATTACGAAGGCCCAACCCTATCATCTCCTCCACAGCATCGGTCATGGTAGCCGAAAACAAATGGGTTCGGCGCTGCTTGGGTAGATGACGCATAATCCTCTCAACATCTCTCCTGTGATCAGGACTTGACAACAGCCTGTCAGCTTCGTCGAGGACAAGAACATCCAATTCTGATACTCGAACTATAGCCAGGCCACGAGGGTTGAGGAGAAATGCGGCGAGACGTCCTGGGGTACCGATGAGAATCGATGGATGGGTGGACTGAAAAGTCTCATAGGGAGTCGGAGTTCCCGAGGTTACAAGCATGGGGAGAGGGAACAGAGGTTTATCAGGGGTTTGAGGAGATGGTGAACGTGATGATGAGGCAAAAGGTGGGGCATGAGCTTCAACATCGCCAGTCTCCTCTTCACTTTCCGGAGGGATGAGAGAAGACAGGAAGTGATGGAAGACGGCATGTATTTGAGTGGCCAATTCCCTAAGAGAAGAAACATATGAGTTAGAAAGCCAATTTATTAGAAAAAGCGACAAACCGTGTAGGTGCAACAACAATGGCGGCAATTTCGCCCTTCTTATACGGTTCTTCTCGCCTTGACAATCGTTCCAAGACGGGGATCGTGAACGCCAAAGTTTTACCAGAGCCAGTAACAGCCTCCACTACGCAGTCCTGATTCTTTACCGCTCTCGGAATAGTACCTGCTTGAACAGGAGTCATATTCTTGAAACCCATGGAGTTGATGACATCCAAGCTAGACAGAATGTCAGCGGGAGGAATAGACGGATTGAGCAATGTGGTGGGAAGCTACTTACATCCATGGAGAAAGAGGGGGATTGAGCTTTGCCCATGATCCGCCGAATGCTGGTGCTGCTGGTACGGGAGCGTCCATTGTGGTTTCCGATACAATGTACTATCACTGCTGCCATCGATCTATCATAGATTGTAGGCGGCCAAAAAAACATACAACGGTAAACAATTCCCGAGTCACGTGATTTGTCTGAAGTGGAGGTGTGTTTCTCTTGATCACGTAATGTAAGAATTCCGAGTTGTTCCTCCGTCGGTCCTCCTCGAGTAGCCCGTTCAGGCGAGTTACAAATCAGGAATCGAATGGACTTGCAATCCCATTTTCTCCTCCAGTGAACTCGCTTATCTATACATAATCCACAATGAACACCCTCAGAGCGACACTCTCTCGCCCTTCCACCTCTTTCCGTACTGCGGTACTCCCCAGATTCTCGGCTCTTCCTCCAGCCCCTCGCCTTGCAGCTCAAGCCGTGTTTGCCAGACGCTTCGCCTCTGAGACACCTCCATCCCAATCCGGCCTAGATCAACAGCAGCAAAAGGCTCGTGACCAAAGTACCGTTGGAGTGAGTATCTTGCAGGAGAGAAACTTGCCAAGATGGAGGGTTGACCACAAAAATTAGCCTTTTACATGGAAAGCTGCCTCCCTCTTCCTCCTCACTGGTGTCGGACTCTACATGTACTTTGAATCTGAAAAAGCCAAGGTGCAAGATCGCCGACGTCAAGAAAACGCATCCAAGTCTGTTGGTAGACCTTCAATCGGCGGTCCCTTCACCTTGACTACCCACAAAGGCGAGACATTTACTGAACAAGATTTGAGAGGGAAATGGAGTTTAATCTACTTTGGATTCACACACTGTCCCGATATCTGTCCCGAAGAATTAGACAAAATGGGTGAAGCGGTGGAGATGGTTGACAAGGCTACTGGGAAGGCCGACGTAACCCCAATATTCATTACTGTTGACCCTGCGAGGGATACTTTACCACAGGTAAACAAGTACATTCAAGGTGAGTTCCAAAATGTCCGATTTCGCTACCTACTTGGGTCAAAAGCTAATTCCAACTGAAAATGTGCAATAGAATTCCACCCGAGGATGATCGGTTTATTAGGAGACTATGAAGCGGTAAAAAAGACCTGTAAAATGTACAGGGTTTACTTCTCCACACCTCCTAATGCTACTGCCGCCGATGACTATCTCGTCGACCACAGGTGAGCTCAAATTTCATCAGTGTCTATGGCGCTGCACAATATCACATGACATCCCTTTTCAGTACAACACAGCACAGTGCTTACTTGCGCCCGTAGTATCTTCTTCTACCTTATGGACCCCCTCGGTCAATTTGTAGACGCGTTCGGGAAAGCTACCTCTGCTGAGCAAGTAGCCGAAAAGGTCCTCGACTCCATGCGTAAATGGGAGGCCGCTGGCGGCAACGCTGCCGCTGGATTGTAAATAAGCTCACAACTTCATAACCGTTCTTTCTACCCCTGGCGTAAGCCTCATCTCCAATGCATGCATTCACTTCTCTACTTTACTTTACTTTAGTATCTGAGCTAGCGATTGGCGCTTTCCTTGCATTGCAACTAACCATTGTCTCACTCGATGACTTTTGGTCGCTTATTTGCGCTTCCAGTCCCAGACCCCGTCCCTCGAGAAAACTCGGGTCCTGAAAGCGGGAACGACTGTCGCGGACGTTTCTTCTTCGCTAACGTCGTTTTTGCCTGAGGAGAAGCGGGTGTCGCTGGCTTCTGGGTCGGGATCGCTGGAGTAACATCAATCCCCATTCCCTCTCCATTTCCATCTCCCAATTTGGCTCCACCTAAAGACCGCCGCAGACGAGCTTCTTCTACTCTCCTCTCTTTTGCCGCCCACTCACTTTCCGTCTCCTTATTAAGTTTTACAGGTTCCTTTGCTTTCGTACGGGGAGATGAAGGGGATAAAGGCGCCGAAGCAGGTAATGTAACGCGCTTGTCGGTCACTTCTGGATGGCATGGTTGACGTCTGGACGACTCTGACGACTTCTCGGGATAAGTCGTTCTTGATGGGGGAGGCGAAGTCGCACCCGTCTTCCCAATCAAGGAGACTGCCTTTTGCGCATTAGTATGTACCGGCGCTCTCGATGGTGTCCTCTCCGCATCCGCCTGATGACCATCTCGTAATTGTGCACTACTTGTCTTGCGAATAGAGCTGGAGGAGAAAGATAAACGGGGTAATGTCCGGGCACGCACACTTTCAGAATCACTTGGTGGCGATATTGTACGTTTATCGTTATCGGTAGAAGGCGGTGAATTGAGATTGACATCGAGGTTGGCAGGTAGAGAGATCCGGGGCTGGCGTGGGGGCTTTACGGCGGGGGGAGATCTATTTGTACTCTTGCTGTCTGTTACGGTGGCTGTCATCGTATACTGCTCAATTGATTAGCTTTCTGAACAAGCAACTGGATAAGTGACCAGTACTTGCCCGTCTGACATCGCGGCCCTTCCTTTTACTGCTAGCCCATTTCTCCCCTTGCCAAGACCCATCACCGGCCAACAAAGCTTCGAAATCCCTCGCTTCTTGAACAACTTCCTGACATTCCTCTAATAAAGCCTGGGACAACACCTTTCCATGCGCAAAAGAGCTGGTTTCGCCATAAAAGAACGTTCGATAGGGTAATGGAGGCTCATGAGCACTATATAAAGAAATTGTGAGCGGGAAGGCGCCAATTGATGCCAGCTGTTTCTTAAGACTTACTCAAAAACCTCTATGGCATCTTTGTACCACTTGATTACTGTTTTCCGCTCTTCCACCATCTTTCTCGCTTGGGAGCGCTTCATACAGCTTAGAAAAAGGTGTTCATTCTTGCGATAGGAGTGATCTTCCGGATCGATATCTGGAAAGTACAGGTCGATAAGAACTTTGACTTGGCGAGGGTTCCGTTTGACCATGGCAAGAGACGTTGCAATGTGCTTAGCCACGGGTCAGTCACTACCTAGCATGGAGTCAATTTTTTATCGCTTACATGTTTTCTTAAACGAATAGAGGCATCGAATATCTCTTCTTTCCGATACCGTATATGCTTGACCTTCTCCCCTTCAGAGCTATCCAACAAGTATCCTTTCGATATCTCCTCTTCCTCATCGATACTTGACTCGTGCACAATATGGTAGTGTTTCTCATGAAAAGCTGCTATGAGCCCCGCATCGGAGGAGAGCTGGCGTGCAAACAGTTGAAAATGGGCAGAGAGATTGAGAGCCGAGAGGAGGAGTGAGAGGATGGGTGCGGGGTGGAGAAGTTCGTGGAGGGTTGCGAGGCAAAGATCGAGAGAGGGGGATTTGGAGGTGGACATTAATGACTGTAATGGATCCTCCTCGAGTGACAGTATCGGTACTGAGGGATGTGGCTGCGGCAATCAGCGTATGATGACTCGCCGCGCAGATGCTCAAGAAGCAAATCCGAAGGGAAAAGCACAATTATTGTGCCAAACGCGTCGCGTCGATATAAGCAAACAAAGCACTCAAATGAATAACTTCTCCAACCACTGCATTGTGTATCACTTTCGTTATATTCCCTCGTGGCCAGACTCTAGATGTAAATCAGGCGTCCGATACAGCGCTTTTAACATCTAGGTGGCTTACACTACGAGTACTATAGCTTTTGCAAACCCCTATGCCCACTCACTTTTCCGTCCGTTTTTGTCTGCACTGTCGTGCGGGTACTGAAAACAATCTTTATTTTCCAGTCAGACTATCGTTGAATACATCACGCTGTATAGTCGTCATCATCTGTTACACATTGGTCGATGCCTCCATTATGGTGTTTGATGCGTAGTAGCTATCCTCCCAAGCCACCAAAGACCTACTTGAAAAGATTTTCCAAATCATCAAGCAAATCTCGTTGGGCCCATCCAGCAACCACAGCATGTACAACCACCCAGCACCTCGCAAGCATCTCATCTACGTTCTCCTCTTCGTCTCCCTCGTTCTCTGTGGATGCCGTCACCAATCTCCAGCCTTGACCACCGAGCTTCCATCCTTCACTTACGTCCCTCGCTACGACCCCACGAATCCACCGCCAGCCTGCAACCCTCATAGCTGCACGTGCAAGATCTCGAAGGGTCGATATTTGCCCCCCCGAAAGATGAGAATCGACAATCATGAGAAGAGCCAAGATCCACTGCGCGTAGTGAGGAGGAAATGGATTGGGAGGCCGAGCTGTTGAAGACGATGCAGGAGAAGGAGGATTCATTGGCCCGTCTGGTTGAGTAGGGAGGAGCTCAGGTGATGTGGGAAAGGGAGGTGGAAGTTGGGTTATAGATTCAGTCAGCCAGTGGGCAAAATGTGAGAGGATTCGGACAGCTTCATTCTGTGGTTACATATTAGTCACGGTATATGTTTAATCGCAAAAACGACAGCTTACCGAGTTTAGTCCTTGGACCACACTGACGAGGGGTTCTCTATGTTTACCCCTCTTCCCTTTCAGTTCTGCGGAAGACTCTCCGTTGGCTCCTTGGGCATTCTGATTATCGCTTGCTCCTTCATTCATGGCTTCTTCCTCTGTCAACTCAAAAGCCCTTTCTTTGCCCTTCGTGCCTCTCTGTAATGGCTTCGAATACTGCTCCATGGAATAACCATTGATGAACATGTACCATTCGGACCGTCGATTTGCTTCGGGTAAAGGCGGATATTCTTGAGGATACGGTAGAGGTGGTGACGGAGGCCAACTTTCAGCCAAGTTCTGATAATGATAGAGCAGAGAAGATTAACTGGTCAGCTTATGCCAAATGTGGAGATTGTGACGCATTACCTGCCTTTCGATAATTTTGGAAATGAAGAGGGAAGAGTACTTCCCAGCTTCCTTGGGGCAACGCCATATGTCTTGTACCAGCCGGTTGGCCACTGTCTGGTCTGACTTCCGTCTCATTCTCTACAGCCGGTGTCCATCCTTCCATTCGTGTAGACCAAGGTAATTCCTCGTTGTTCCTCATAACCATTGCCAGATATTGTGCTCCATCTTCTGGTACGCCATCAAAATCGGCTGGGAGGTCTGCAACAGGCAGACATCGCGCACGAGGGTTGGGGGAGCCTGGCTCCTCTTGGTTTGTTGATGGAGCGGGAGTAGTGGAGACACGGGCTCTTTTCCTGCGAGCTGCTTGCTGACCCGGGCGAGGCATGTTTTTGATATGTGGCTATTTGTCGCTGTCAGTTTTCGAAAAGAATTGACGAAAGCAAACGGGCAATGAGGCATCTCGAGCCGAAAGTCCCCTCGGACCGACTGAGTAAAAATATCCCCAGCCATGGCCGCCTTTTTTTGACTCCAAAATTCAGAATCGTCCTTCGATTCCTACTTGCCCCGGTTTTTTATCCAGCGAATTCACTCCTCATTTTTTCGTTCACCGTCTATATTCTCACTCAAAAGACAATGTCTAGCTTCGGAACTCTTTACCGAGTACACACTTACGGCGAAAGCCATTGCAAGAGTGTCGGCTGTATCGTTGACGGCGTCCCTCCTGTAAGCTCCTCAGTAAATTGTCAATCGATCGGCTACTGATTTATTATTCCAGGGACTTCAATTGACAGAAGCCGACATCCAAACGCAATTGTCTAGGAGAAGACCTGGACAGAGCGATATTACTACTGCTGTTTGTTTCATCCTCCTTGAAAATATTTCTGAAAGCGTACACTAACCGCGAATTGCAGCGATCCGAGTTCGACACTGTTCACGTTCAGTCTGGTACCGAGCACGGCGTTACTCTTGGTACTCCTATCGGCCTTCTTGTCCACAACAAGGACCAGCGACCTCATGACTACGCCGAAACTGACCTTTACCCCCGGCCTTCCCACGCCGACTACACCTACCTTGCCAAGTACGGTGTCAAGGCCTCTTCTGGCGGTGGTCGTGCGTCCGCGCGTGAGACTATCGGACGAGTTGCGGCTGGTGCGATTGCGGAGAAGTACTTGAAGGAGGCTTTTGGCGTCGAGATTGTTGCCTTTGTCGCCAGTGTTGGCAAGACCGCTTTGCCTTTCGCCGACGAAGAGGATGAGGTTTTGGGCAAAGCGTACATGGACCTTGTGCAGACTGTTACTAGAGAGGAAGTTGACAAGGAGATCACCCGATGCCCTCACAAAGAGACTAGCAAAAAGATGGAGGAGACTATTCGTGCTGCCAAGGCCAAGGATGATTCCTTGGGTGGTTCCATCACCTGTGTTATCCGTCGATGCCCCCTCGGTCTGGGTGAGCCCTGTTTCGACAAGCTGGAGGCTGTCCTTGCCCACGCCATGCTTTCTATCCCCTCTACCAAGTCTTTCGAAATCGGCTCGGGTCTTCGTGGATCCACTTTCCCTGGTAGTCTTCACAACGATCCTTTCGTGGAGGGCGTCGATGAAAAGACCGGGGGAAGAAGGTTGAGGACTGTGACCAACTGGAGTGGTGGTGTTCAAGGAGGTATTTCGAATGGCGAGGATATCTACTTCAGGCAAGTTCAAAGCTCCGACCTCAGTGTGACATGGCCTAATGCATATGTTTAGAATCGGTTTCAAGCCTCCTGCGACCATCGCTCAAGAACAGTCTACTGCCAGGTACGATGGTTCCGAAGGCGTGTTGGCTGCCAAGGGCCGACACGACCCCTGTGTCGTTCCTCGTGCTGTTCCTATCGTGGAGACCATGGCTGCTCTGGTCATCATGGAGTAAGTATCTATTTCATCTTTCTTATCATGGATCGGTATTGATTCTGTCTGTGTTCTAGCATGGTCCTCCAACAAAATGCCCGATTGACTGCCGCCTCTCTCCTTCCCGACCTCACCCACTTGCCCCCTACAATGGTGCTTCCAGGCAAGAGTACCGTTCAGAAGATCAGGGAGGGCCAGAGCGTTGGAGAAGTGCAAAGTCAGAAGGTTGGTGAGGAGTAGAGAAAATACTTTGATTTCATAGAGATGAATTGAGATTAATTGTGAATTCTGGTATCGGCTCAAACGCATTGGCCTCCATGCGTGACTATCGATCTCCTACGTGCACAGTAGCACATATCCGAGCAGGGTATTGGAACGCTTTCACCACGGGATGAACCACCAGATTATAAGTATCACTACGTACTGCTACTAGTACCGGCCTTCTAGTATTTGCACCATAGTCCACGCGGCCGACTTTTGTAACGATCACGTGACTTGAGTGGTGGAGGAGCGGCGGCCGCCGAGCCAAGGACGAGATCACTTCTTATTATTACAAGCGGCGACAAGACATCATCCGAGAACGAAGCAGCCAAAGTTATTCGTCGATCGGTCGATCTCTGTCATTTTGCATCTGCGCTTCTCCCCTCTTTAGCTGCTGTACTTTTATACCTTTCTACTCCAGCCATAAACCTACTGTTCATACATGGCAGTTGACTCCGACCCCTTCAAAACTCGATAAGCCTCTCCAAGCACCGAGATGTCGACTTCGGAAACGCAAATTCCTGCTCTTCCGTCAAGTGGAGGTCGACCTTCCCATCCCTCATCTTCATCTTCCGCCGCCAGCATATCAAATACCTCAATACCTTCTGTGGTTGAGCAACAAAATGGAATACCGATTCCCCCTACAAATATCCCTGAAGAAGCGGTCAGCGGTACAGTTACAGCAAGCACTTCAGATACTCCTCAAGCTTCTCGAAATAGTCAAGTGCCAACAGAAGAGAACACCAAGTCTATAGATCTGCAAGAGCCAACTGTACCTGAAAAGAACGCCAGCGTAGAAGAACCCTCAGGCGTAGAATCTAGTGAGGTGGGGGGTGAAGATCAGGAAATCAAGGAAGGGCCGAAATTTATACAACCAGATCATTTGTAAGCATTCTCCCTTCTAAGAATGGTCAAGGAGGTCAAAGGAACTAGGAAATAACCATTTGTTCAGCTCTCCACTCACGAATAATCCAAACGGCAGTAGACCTGCTCGTGGTATACCAAATATTGGAGACGGGTGGTTGTCACCCGAGGACGACCCTCATGCTCTGAGAGGTATTCCAGTCTTCAAGCCTTCCATGGAGGAATTTCTTGTTCGTACTACCTTTAAGAGATCCCTTGTAAGGATTATGATATGCTAATATATCTGACCATAATACAGGACTTTGAAGGGTATGCACGCAAGACCACGGCTTGGGGTCAATATTCCGGTATCGTCAAGGTTATCCCGCCTGCAGAGTGGATCGAATCTGTGCCTCCCATCACTAAGTCCAGTCTCGCTTCCGTCCGAGTGACGGATCCTATTCAGCAAAACCTGATAGGATCTTCGGGTCTGTTCCGAATAGCCAACGTCGTGCGGAACAAACGCCGTCCGTTGACTGTAGAAGAATGGTTCAAGAAATGCAAAGACAAGAAATTCTCGGGCCCGGGACCAAAAGATGTAGGAAGCACTACCAATAGAGATTCGAAGGAAGCGGAAGAAAGAAGACAAAGAGTCAGGGATGATATGAGGAAGGAGAAGGAAAAGCGAAGAGAGAAACGATTGGCGGCGGAGGCGAACAGGGCAAGGAAGGCGACGGGGATCGAGGACATCAAAGAAGAAGAGGAAGTTAATGGTCAAGCGCCGTCGGTCTTGGATAGAAAGGATGAAGCATCTACCGAGTTTGTAAACAATCCCCAAGAATGTCAACCTGCATCTTTAGAACCAGATTCTCGTACGAAGGGCATAATGGTCGAGAAATCCATTAATTCTTGGTACGAATCGTTCGATCCTAAAGAAGACTGGCTACCAGAGAATACCCGTCGAGAGGACTACTCTTTGGAGGCTTGTGTAGCCTTAGAGAGGAGATTCTGGAAAAACATGGGCCTGGGCGAGCCGAGCTGGTACGGTGCCGATATGGAAGGTGAGTCATTCCATTCTTCATCTCAATATGCCGGTCAACTGATTAATAGTGGAACAGGATCACTTTTTATGGATGAGAAAACTCCATGGAATGTCGCTCATTTGCCAAATCTTCTTAACAGGTGGGACTTGAGGCACCTTCCTGGTGTGAATGCGCCGTATCTTTACTTTGGAATGTGGGGTGCTTCCTTTGCGTGGCACGTCGAAGATGTAGGTCGTATTCTATCGAAAAAGGGGGAATCGAGCTAACGCCCATAAAAGATGGACCTCTTTTCAATAAATTATATCCACTTTGGTGCGCCCAAATTCTGGTATGCTATACCGCAGCAGCAAGCGGAACGTTTTGAACGCATCTTGCAAGGTATGTCATTAATGCACTTTCGAGCCCAAAGTGAAAACCTCCTAACGCAAATCAGGATACTTCCCCGAAGATGCTCGCAACTGTGATCAATTTCTCCGACATAAATCCTTCGCTGTCTCGCCCTATCGTCTTGCCAGTGATGGTATGCGCGTCAATATGCTGGTCCATAATCAAGGCGAATTCGTTATCACATATCCACGGGGATATCATGCCGGTTTCAACATGGGATTTAATTGCGCCGAGAGCGTGAATTTTGCTTTGGATAGCTGGGTCGAGTTGGGAAGGAGGGCGAAAGCGTGTAATTGTGTGAATCACAGGTAAGCCTGCGGCTCTTGTATGGCCTCGAGGTGATTGAAATTGACAAGTGGCGCAGTGTGCGGATTGATGTCGACGAGATGTTGGCTAAGGATGCCGTTCGCTTCCAAGGCGAGGAAGAACTTCTCAGCGCTATCGCAGAAGAGCGGAATAAAAAAAGGCAGCACAGAAGGCCTTCGGCGGGCGATAACCACACTCCGAGGAAAAGAGCTAAACCGGATTCGCAAACGCCATCCGGTGGCCTTGTCTCTTCGCATACTCCGATCGTTATCGAGGCGACTGATCAGTCCAAGCCAGTAAAAGTGCCAGGGAAACGCACTCCAAAGGCAGTTATCGACATCTCATCAAATCAGCAACGAGCAAAAGCGAACTCCATCAAAGACCCCAACTCTTTTCCCTGCCTCTTCTGCCCCGGTTTCGCCAGAGACGATCTTCTACCTGTCTTTGACCCGTCAGATTCTGTGAAAGCGAGATGGAAGCCTCGTCATGGAGAAGTCATGGCTCATCACTCTTGTGCGTTGGCCATACCAGGAGTTGGTATTGAGGATAGGGAGGTCCCTGGTGGGCTTGGGACATTCGTTGTAGGTGTAGAGAACGTAGAGAGCGCGCGATGGAAATTAGTGAGTCGCAAAGCCCCCCCCCCCCCCCTAAAAAAGAAGTACAATGGAATGCTGAACTTTACCTAAGAAATGTCTTTTGTGCAAAGACAAGAAGCTTCAAAAAACCGGGGCCAAAATACAATGCACGAAGGTTTGTATTTGGTATGTGATAATTAATCATGTTCGTACTTGCTGACTCAATTATCAGGGCAAATGTCCACGGGCTTTCCATGTCTCTTGTGCTCGAGAAAGCGACGTCGCAAATCTCAAAATCTGGGAAGTCGAGACTCCCATGTTGCCAAGAGAAGGAGAGCCGCCCTTGCCAGAGGGTGCTGAAGTCCCGACGATGATTGATATCAAAGTTGAACTTTTATGTCCTCAACATAATCCAGTATGTCCTTCGCCCGCGCCTATGAACTTTTTTGTAATATGGAGGATAATCTGGCTAACTTCTTTTCCAGGAGGTGAAAGAAAAACTGGAACAGAGAAAAGCAGAGACATTTAGAGATAAAGTGATGTCTATTCCCTCAGGGTCAAAGATCAAGATCAAGGTCAGAACTGGAGCGTCGTTAGAATATACCCTTGTTGAAGCTAGGGAGACGACTCAGCAAGTTTATGTGCACGACGCTCAGGGGTGAGTTTAATTGTGGTGACGTCTCAAAATGGTTAACGGCTGACTGAGAACAGCGTCGGCGGGATCTTCCCATGGTCTAGCATCGATCTCAGGCCTGCGCAAGGTCCATTATTGGAAAATGAGTACGGTACGTCAGAGCTTCACCCAAAAGCATCTCATCGGTTTTGCGACCTGCGCTGATTGTGATAATCATATCGCAGCCCGTACTCACCTTTTCGCCAACAATCGTCGCCATGATCAAACGAACGGTGCACCTTCTCAAGATGACCCATCTGAAGCACAACGCCATTTGACCTCGCAGGAATTTAAGCAGCCCGCCCAATCTGCTCATTCGAGGCCTTTGAGGATGGACGAGATACTGAATCCTTCCCCGAAAAAGTCAAAAAAGTTGAATCCAGGGGCAGGATTGCCGCAACGTGAATCAATGCCTGAGCCTGCATCGTACAATTCTTATCCTCCTCATGGCTCTGTACACCGTTCGGCAAACCACCTTCACTTCCATCCTGCAAGTCATCCTGAATCTCATCCGCAACATCCCCGCAGCCAATTCCCCACCCCCATACCTCCCCTCCAGGTATCTCACCGGATGTCGTATGATCTAGGACTCCATCGTCAAACACATCAGTCGGTGCCGCAACAGGTTTTCTACCCGCAGCCGCCATCGCAAGAGCATCAACCGCTTCATTCCATACCTCATCCTCCAATTTCTCGTCGTCCACATCACCCCATTCCTCCATCCGATACGTCTCAGCGGGTAGCAAATCATCAAGCACCACACGACTCATACTACCCGAGACCCGCTTCTGTGCCCATGCTACACCGTTATCACCACCAACCTTTACAACCCAGCTACCCATCCCGTTACCAAACCCCACCACAAACCCACTACCCGTCTCATCCGTATCCTCGTCATGAACCACATATTCAGCCGCCAGCACCATCCGCTCATCCCATGAATAATCAAGCCACGGACGCCTCTCATTTTCATGGTCAGATGTATGAACCTTACAGGAGACATTCTGCGCCTCATCCTGTGTACCCTACGCATTTTATGAGTTCTGTGAATTCTGTGACTGCTGAGCAAACCCGAGTATGGGATAGAAAAGCTTCCGCGCCTAATGGAGCGGTGCATCCTTCGATTCCGGATGGATACCGACAAGGGTATTATTGATTGATCGTTGGAAGATCTGTACGAGAGGGGAGGAGAAAAAAAAGGTTATCAATACGTTTGGCGAGGGAAGGAATGTATTTTTATGATTGTCTATATGTATACTGCAAGAAAGGCAATGTAAACCAGGGATAGATGATGCAAGGCGGTCTGTCATGTAAATGTGGCCATCCAGTAATACAATTGAACGGAACGAAAAAAAAAATTAAAAAAAGATCTTCGTCTCTACAATTCTTCGATCGTCGCGAACAACGACGGGGCCGAGAAATGATGGAACCGACGCTGGGGGGTTTGCAGCCAAACTTGTAATGACAAGAGGCTAAACTAAATCAATTAGGGAATTCAAAACAGGATTTAGGACATCCCTAATAATAAAGCTGGTTTAAGTCAGAACTCAGAAGCCATAACTTTACGTAAGAAATTGGTATTAGCTGTCAGACTGTTTTCGTTGGAAATAAAGAATATCTTCTTTAAATTAGCTTAGATCCAGGAGGTGAGAAAGAATGTGCTGGAATCTCGCTCGGAGACCACCCGACGACGGCCTTTACATAGTTAACAACAGTCAATTCAGATCTTCGTATCTCTTTGGGCTGACGATGTCTCTGGAAATCGATCAAAGCAGTATATAAATAAGCATGTAAATACCTATATGCAAAATACAAACCTCCCTGCCAAACTTCGTTCTGAACTAATTAAGACCATTTCATAAACTTCATCTCAACTTCGTAACATGCATCATGGGCGGAGCAAATGGCTGAAATACTGAAGATCATTCATCAGTAAGGAATCTCTAAAATAAACACGGCTAAATATATGCTTATAATATTTACTGATAGTTTCATCCAATAAGGGACACAGAAACCATGCCTATACAGACGTTTAATGCCTTCAGCAAGCGAAAGTGTAAAGTGGTGCTAAGGGTCTCCTCCCTGCCGTGTGACAATCCTCAGGAAAGCGAAGAAGCGTCTCATATTGTCCGTGGCAATTTCCTTTGCCGCACCTGTACGGTCGGTGGGAGCCAAGCGGAAAAAAGGCACTCGGAGGTTCGAGCACTTCATCGAGTGAGTGATCTGTGTTCTTAAGTTTTTGCAGCTTTTATATGCCTTTACTTTAGGATGACAACCCTCCTCGAACCAGGCAAAGCAGCAAGGCCAGTCTTGAACAGCAGCTCGACGACCTGGCTATGCAAGGTGGCTGGGTGGATGTTGTCAAAAGGCTTCAAAGCCAAACGGGCCGGGAACCAAGGATTTCTTCACAAATGATTGGATAAGTAAAACTATCCCGCAGACCAGGAAACTCAAGGCCCAGAAAAAGACAAAGGATGAGATTTATAGGATCATACGTGATTGGTTTGACCAGCAGTCAGGTCTGAAAAGGAATCCTCTGTTGGATGTAGCTGGTAAGTTATTGTCACATAGTAAAAGCTTCATCTAACTGGCACTCATTGTTGAACAGGTATTTACTCAGCACCTTCGTACAAACAGTCTCGGAGAGCAGTGTACAAGATAGTGGTGAGGAAAGACCAGAAAGTTACAAAGGGAAAATTAATATAGAGTATAGAGTCTGGCCGAAAAAAAGACCACATAGTCATCTATCTAAATGAGCAGCTAGACTAACTCCGTCACTCATGTAGTAAGGTCTCGATCCGGCGCGCGACACGCCGTTCGGGTTACTACACACCTACTCTTTGGGTACGTATCATGAAATATGGATGGCGACATGTCGTGTCCAGGATGCCAAAGGATCGTGTTGACATTCTTGTGGCGAAGTTAGATTTGGCCGCGAAGGATTGTCTAGATACCGACAAACGTGATGCTTCATATATCTGGCAGTACTTTCATTCCCTCAGCGGGCGGCATTACAGATTCCTCTCACAGTCCCTGCCATTACAGCTCTTCGGGATTCTCACCAAAGATGAAGACAAGATAGCATGTCAGCTCATGCTCTCCATCGCGTCTTTAGGTGCTCATCTTTGGTTCCCCGTAATAAAAAATTTGGATAAATACATAGTATGTCACAAAGCAGACCTCCAATTTCAGTGTTATTCGGCTTACCATACAACGCAAAACTAGAATGATCTCGAAATCCAGATCGCAAATGTACAGGATTCCCTCGATGAGATCAATCCAGATTTTATTACAAAAAAGCCGAAAGTCCACTATCTCTGCTATGTCATACGAGACGTGCTTAGGTATGGTCCGGTAATGCATCAAACAACAGAACGGCACGAGAATTCGGCAATGTCGTTCGGGGTTGCACTATACGTGGGAATGGCCAAGCCAGTAGCTAGCCATGATGTGGCGGCTTGGTTTGCAGCTGGTATTTGTGCACATTTCATAACTGGTGGTCTCTTTGCCACAGAAACTGGTATATGGGGAGCAGGTAAAAAGGGACTAGAACTACGACAAGATCGCGGTCTCTGCACCTATCGTAGCTGGTCTGTTCCCAGGAAAGCCAAGAAAGGTATGTTCTGACTTTGAAGCCCTATATCACAAATTCCGTTGACGATTCATGCCCGCCAGGAAGAATTATTCGCCCTGGCAGGGCAAAAAGACCGTAAATTGCACACCGTCGAAGCTGCTTCGGGGGACCAATGCAAAGTGGGCAATTGGGTGGCTTGTAGGGATGGGGTAAGTTAGATGACAAAGGGGCATTTTGCCTGTACCAACCATAGTGGAATCCAACGTGTGCTTCAATCTCTGATACGTGTTGATGCTGACTCCCTATTAAGGCCGTGCTTTTTCGTTTCGCAGTAGAGCATGATTGTCTGAAGTCTAATTGTCCCATTCGAAGTCTTCGACCCCGCAAACAGGAGCGCCAAGTAACTTCTAAGATGGCTTATGGTGTGGACCATGTGGACGACGAGCATTTTGTGATCAATTTGCTCTCACTTCACAATCCTCACCTAATACGGGAAATTCTGCCTCCGATGCTGACACAGCCAAGACGGATATTTGAAGATCGTGAAGCTCACATAGAGCAAATGGTTCGTAAATTGCAGACTGAATCGAACCAGTGTGCAATGGTACAGTGGGCAAAGTCCTCGGATTCGATCTACCTATGTGCTTCAAGCGCAACGGTGACAAGAGGTGGCTGTTCCACCGATGTGTTGGATGAGCGAGAAAATGGGAGCCTGGGACACGGAGGATTCCGAGAGAGACCATTTGTGGCGTGGCAGTTGCATGGCTGATTCTTACATATTCTTTCAGATTCTATAATAGTTTCTTTCTCTTCTTTATGCATTCATAGACACCTCACAACACGGTGTACCCGTTGCTGAAGTGAGGAACAGCTCCAGTTCTCCCTTGAAGGATAACTACTTTGAGAAAGGGCTGGAGGGATGAGAGAGATAGGCAAAATGAGCGGTTGGCAGATTAGAGATCGAGAATAGTAAAACCTGATATCTCGCTGAACGAACATCAAATCACTCCTTATGTATATTTTATAATCTGGCCTCTATGTATGTCAGTTTGATGTCAAGTCAAGCATGCATCAATTCTGATATTTTGCAAGCTGGGGTCATATCATATTGCCGTCTCACTGCGCCTGATATTAGAGTAAGTGATTGATGTCAATCTGAGCATCCGGGAGGCATCAAATTCCTCAAGGCTCAAACTCGGTTCGCCGGGTATCGTTACGTAAGTTAATTCTTCCACGTCAGCATATTCCATGTGTTGTGTTGTTGTTGCTTTTCTCATCGTTCGTCGTCCTGACCGACGTGCAGTGCGAGTGGCAGCGCGTGGTATCAGTCTGCAGCTTGCAAGCGCAAACTGTAAGTTGTGTATCCGACGTCAACTATCCAAAACCGTTTGAACCGCACCTTACCTTGGGTAGATATATCCCGTCTACTTCACTTTAAGAATTTTGCATCACTAACCTGTTTTAACTGTTCCGCTTAGACGATGGAAACCATGCCCGGCCCATCCAAGAAGATGGAAACCATGTCTGACCCATCCGAAACTGAAAACCCACCTCATATCGAGGCCGCCGACCAAGAGATCTATACTTCTTCTAGTTCCACTTCAGCCGCCGATTCTTCAGCAACTGGTCTCGGCGAAATCGACCTCGGTCTCTTACGAATGCAGATTCTGATTTCAGCCTTCCCCCCTTTGTTGGTCCCTGCCATCCATCTTGCCGGCACCAACGGCAAAGGTTCGGTTTCCGCCCTTCTAGAATCCTGTTTCCTCTCCGCCGGCTTTCGAGTGGCGCGATACAATTCTCCGCACTTGCTCGAGCCGAGGGATGCGCTTCGTATTGATGGGTTACCGCCTACCGAGGGACAGTGGGAGGAGGCGGTGAGAATTGTGAAGGAGATTGATAAGGAGAGGAAGGTGGGAGCGACGGTTTTCGAGATTACCACTGCTGCTGCATACTGGTTGATCTACAATACGACTACTTGGTGCAAAGGGGGGGTGGATGTGATGATTATTGAATGCGGGATGGGCGGTGCCAGAGACGCCACAAATGTGATCCGGGCAGACACCGTCCTTGCTTCAGCACTCACCAGTGTGGGATTGGATCATACTGCCTTTTTGGGTGAGACAGTGGAAGAGATCACAAAGGAGAAAGCTAGTATTGCGGTCCAGGACGCGGTGTTTGTGATAGGGCCGCAACAGTATGAGGGGGTGGTTGATATGGCGAGAATGACGGCAGAAGAAAGGGGTGCAAAGGTTTTGGAAGCGCTCCGGACGGAGAGGGTGTCGAAAGAGATAGATGGACAGGTGATGTCTCTCAGGCCTTTTGAAGCGCCGCGTCCTGTGGAAGTGCGCACCTGGCTTCCTTCAATCCCTACTGCTACCGCCTCCTCTAGCAGTCGCCGTACCAGAAGCAGCGACCGCAACCGCAACAGCAACAGCAGCAGCATCACGACTCAATTATCTCTTCCTGGAAATCATCAGCTTGATAATCTATCTGTTGCCCTTACGATCCTCCACGGCATACGGCACGACACTCGCGCAAAACAAATTCTACCTCTTCTTGAAAAGTTGACAGATGCCGCTATACAGCAAGGAGTAGCTTCTTGTCAGTGGGAAGGCCGTTGTTCATGGGTACACTATGTCGAGAATGATCGAGGCAAACGACATAATTTCCTAGTTGATGGAGCGCATAATAGCGACTCTGCAAAAGTCTTACGGGAATACATTGATTCACTATTAATAAAGGAAAAAACCGATCAGAAACCGCGCTTTCGGTTCATCGTATCTTTATCTGCATCACCAGGCAAATCCATCGATAGTGTGCTTTCCCCCCTCTTACGGCATGGCGATGAGATTGAGGTGGTAGAGTTTACGACGCCGGTGCAAAATATGCCGTGGATCAAGGCGGTGCCAAGGGAAGAAGTTGCACAAACTGCGGGACAGCTGTTAGGGGAAGAAGCGGTTAGTATTGGTGGGATAGGGGAAGATGGTGTAAGGGATGCTTTGCGGAATGCGAAGAGTTCCGGGAGATTGGCGGTTGTGTGTGGGAGTTTGTACCTTGTGGCCGATGCCTATCGATTACTGAGGGGAGGGTAGTTATAACACATGTAACGTCTGTCGTACTTGGACGCAGCCAGTAGGCAAGAATACGCAGTGAGAAGACCGCCGGACAGGAGATTGGCGGCGAAGAGCGAAACGGGCTTCGCCGCGACGGAGGGGGGGCAATTATGTGGGGGAGTGTAATTAAGCGATATATAATTGTTGTTTGTCGGCGAGTTGGAGCCCCCCCGCAACTCCTGCCCAGCATGCCACAAGCCAAGTCGCTCGACGCTCTCCCCCCCGAGCTCCTCTCCCGCACGGCCCTCCACCTCGTTGCCGCCTCCCCCCGGCGCCACCCGTCCGCGCTCCTCCCCCTCTTCCTCACATGCCGCGCCGTCTACCACGCCATCTCCCTCCCCAACAACCCCCAGCTCTACAAAGACCTCTACTTTGCCACCTTCGACTACAGCGCCGTCCTCAGGCGATGCCAGTGGATGGAGACACATATATTCAAGGATGGATACAACATCCTCAACCTCTTATCCGACCCTCGTCTATGGGCACTTGATTACACAACAAGGTGGGAGATGAGCAGGAGGATGAGACAGATTGCAAAGCTGGGAAGGGTGGAAATACCCGGCGTCTGTGACAGGAGGCAGTTTATGCAAGATATGTGGACAGTGTGGTTTCTTGTGACGGAGAATGGTGCGTCACAGGTTTTTGTATTAAACTGTTTTTTGTCCTCGATCGCACCCGCTAACTGCCGGCCAGACGGCCGAAACCTGCCCTTCTTGCTCGAACAATGCAACTTGCGAGCGGCTCTTGCGACTTACTATAGAGATACCCTGTTGAAAGAGTCGCTGCAGCCAGGATACCCTACAGAAGATGGCGAAAAAGCCCTTGTCGCTTGGACTTGCATATTTGCGGGAATCGGTGAGAAGTGCTCATTCTTTTTTCTATCGGCTACTGATCCCTACTGCTCTAGACACTGTTGGAGAAGACACACCGGAGGAAGTAGACGAAAAGATCTTCATGCTACGACCATACGTCTTTGCCTGTGCCAAGGTTCGTTCTCCTTAGTACACGACCCCAAAAAGCTCTACGCTTTTTTGTTCAATTACTAAACAAAACCCCGACAGTACGACGTGTCATTCGCCCCTTGGCATCTCAAAAAACTCCCTGTCTGCGATCCTGGCTGCTCTTCCCACGGCGCCGACCCTACTGTCCGCTACCGAGCTATGACCTACAAACGATTCGGCTATTCCTGGCGCCGTTGCCCACCCCAGTTCGTCCTTGGCGCCTACGTCCTCTTCCTCCGTCTCTTGGAACGCCATCCCAACCGAATCGGCCTGCGGTCCGGCAGTTCAAGTTTCTCATACTCCCCCTTTGAAGTCGGTCTACCCGGCGTCTTTTCGACGAACAAGGTGCCTCTCTCGATCGAGAACGATAAAGAATGGCAGAGGAACACAATGTGTCAAGACTCGCATACAAATGAAGGTCTTCTTCCTTTGACGTACCGCGGCTCTATCCAAGGTTTTTGGAGGGGCAAATTTCTTTTTTACGACTTTGAATTTTATCGAGAGATTTTGTCGGGCAATTTGAGGGGAGTGTACACTGGTATGTTTGCAGAGCAAGCAGTGGAAGCAGAGTTGAGGGAAACGCTGGTAAAAGTGAAGAAGGAAGATGTCGGTGGTGACGGTCCGTTGCTCACCGCGGGATTTAAAGATATGGGAAGTTTAGAGGAAGAGACCAAGTTTTTGGAACAAGGTTACGGCCATGAGATTGTGCATGAGGATGATGAAGATGAGGAAGGTTGGACCAAGGAGATTTTAATATCCGGTAGAGTAAGTCTTTATATTCCCATTTCCGCTTTTCCCCCCGTATTTTGGCGTTTACTCACACACGCGGCAATGTATAGGGTCGTACCGCCTGGGGTTGGGCTCAAATACGTGGTAGGGTTAGAGCTTGGGACGGTCTTGTCATACTCTGTTTATCATACAGTGTAAGTATCAAGCAACCCCCAATCAACTCACCCCGCCACCTCTCCGTCTCCCCTTTCTTAACCACTTACTAACCATCAAAATCTAAAGCCACAGCGTGAACCGGGAACCCGCTGGCTATGGAGAGGCTACATCCTTACAGGAGGCTACCTCGTCGGCCGATGGCGGGATACCTTCACCCCCGAAACCTTGAGGGGTTATGAAGGCGCCTTTGGACTGATCAGAGCAGGGGACATCTATTACCCCGAACATTTCCCAAAGAGAATGGATGATTCCGCGGGGGTGAATCAGTTTGATCAGGGGGTTTTTAGGCAGATGCCGATTACAGGCGAGTCGTTGCCGTCTGCGGGTTTGGGAACGGGCTCTTCTGTCCCTTCTATCTCTGGCTCGACATTGACATCAGAGTGCAACCAGAACCAGAGCCAAAGCCAAAGCCAGAGTCATAACCAAAGTTTGCAAGACCAGAGCCAGATCCAACGTGTCCCCGCCGGACACTCACATCCTCATCATCATCCTCATCAACCACTCCAACCGGTTATGAGGAAAGATCTTCATGTCGTACCACAGGAACCGCTTCAGACGGCTCCATCCACCCTCTCCCAGTCACAGTCACAACCGAGATCACAACTGCAAACTCAGCCCCAGCCTCAGACACAGACGCAAACCGAAACACCTTCGCAATCTCGACCACAGACACTAAGCCCAGAACATGATCCTGGTACCAAGAGCGGTAGACAATAAAAACAGTAGATAGTATAAATAGACGAGTTCTCGTAAATCTGAGGTCTGAAATGGTCCGAGGGCTGAAGGCTTTGAGATTAGACATGGACTGCATATCCTCAATCTCCAGTCACAAGGCAGTCTGTGTAAAAGTATCTCAGGATGGATGACAGCTTCTCCAAGAAAACCTGGCAAAAGTACATATGTAGCATTCAAGTTTGACCTTGGATTTTGTGACTCTGGCAGCCAATCATGCTCTCAAAAGTTTTTCATCATGGAACATCAATAGGAAAAGAAAGATCTTCGAAATTGTTATCGATCTATTGTTACTACATAATATACTTGCATTGCCAGATAGCATATTAGCTTAGTTTATATATAAATATTTCAGAATCGTTTTTTTTTCCACAATTCAGCTATATCTGGAGCTTCGCCAGACAGGTCGGATTCCAGCTTCTATCAACATATACATGAAAATGCACTAGTATCACTGTACTACCACTTTGTATCATTTACTGCTTCATACCGAAAAGATCCTCCGTCCTGCCAATTTGTAATATGCAGTACCGAGAGGAGGAGAGAGGTGTATAAAATTGTTACCCATCATATTAATTAGTCAAAGTAATGGCCTCTAGTAGAGAGTGGTCATGCGTATCTGATTGTCTTTCCCTTGTGGAAGCATCTTCATAGCATCTCGTTCGTTGTGTGTATACTCGACGGACATCACTCACCACAACGGCTTTGGTTCCTTACGTTGCTGTACGAGTAATGTTCGTCACCGTCGGCATCGGTCCTTCCCGGCGATCTTTTTTGTCGCAATTAGTAACAAAATTTATAACCAACTACTCAAATCATACATTCATTCGTTTACTTTTTTTACCCTTTAGATTACACCCTTCGCATATTGCTGTTTAGCATCGCTCTTCCAGGAACTAGCCCGACAGTTACCAAGAAAGAATTCACCAAGAGAGAGCAAAAAGAATGGCCGCCCAAGCAGCTTCAGCGGCACAATCAGACGATGGTTTCCTCGATCAACTCATCGCTTCCATGCCCAAATCCACCGTCCCGCCCGAATCTGGTGTGGGCCCTGCAGCGCCGAAGAAGGAAGTAACAGTTGAAGACTTTGAAAAGCTGCTCGACTCCACTCCCTTGTTCATGCGAGAGACTCCGAAAGATGGAGACGATAATCCTGTCTTGGAAGCTTTGAGGAGTTTGGTTTTCGAGGGTGAAGGAGATGGTGAGTCTGTATACCCGGCACCATCTTTTGTCTTGGGTGTAGAGTGCTAATGTATGTGCTTTTTAATTGATTTATTTATTTCTTGCTTTGATACAGAGATCGCAACGAACTTTAAAAATCACGGCAATGAGCTCCATGCTCAGAAATCATACGGTGAAGCTATCAAGGCCTACTCTGAAGGTATCGACGCCCACCCCTCTTCTGCAACTTTGCTCGTTACCCTTTACAACAACCGGGCCGCATGTCATCTCATTCTGAAGAACTACCGTTCAGCTCTCAAGGATACCAGTGCCGTTATTGCACTCTACACCGCTGGCAAGATTCCCCAGCCGGACAAGGCGCTCGTAAAAGCTCTGTTCAGGGCCGCACAATCGCTAGTTCAGCTGAGCAGATGGAAGGAGGGGGGTGATGTTGTCGAAAGAGGAAAAGAACTCGCGGAGCAAGTGAAGGAGGACACGAAAGTTTGGGATACACTAGAGAAAGAAGTCGTCAAGGGCAAAAAGAGAGACGATGATCGGGTGGAGAGGATAAGGCGAGACAATATGACCAAGCTTGCGTTGCGCAAAGCAGTGGAAGATCGGGGTTTAATAGTCGTCGATACCCCTAGCCCACCGGACAACCCCCACCCTTTGCATTTCGACGAACAATCTATTCCTACCATCAACGAAGAAGTCGGTTGGACCCCGCCGCCTCCGCATACACCCATTGTTTTCCCTGTCTTCTTGCTTTACCCACCATACGGACAATCAGATTTCATCACTCATTTCCATGAAGATGCCGCGTTTGAAGATCAACTTTCAGCCATGTTCCCCGTTTCTCCATCGGCACCGCAGATACCATGGGCGGAATGGGATGAGAAACACGAGTACTATGTGCCTAATTTAGCTGTGTACGTGGAGACCAAAGAGAGGAGACTGTTAAAGGTCGGCAAGGAATTGACGTTGAGAGAAGTGTTGGGTAAAGCGAGGAGAGAAGCAAAAGGAGATGTTAAGAAGGATGGTGTGGTCTTGAGAGATGGGCTTTTGAGTTTTGTTGTGCTCGTAAAGGGGGCTCAGGAGAAGGCTTGGATAGAAGAGTTCAAGCGACAGAGAGACGAAAAGCAATAAGTGTTTAGAAACACATAACACAAAGATGCATATGACAATCTAATCCGACTCAAACCAATCCCAAACTTTTGTACGATGATTCCATATCTGAATAGGTCCCTCCACCTTGCGAATGATTCCTCCTCCTCCCTCCTCTTGTACCGCTCTCCAATAGACAAACTACAGACAAACTACTACTTTGTCTTTTTGGTCTCTTCCTTTGCTCCATCTGCGGTACCAACATCCTCCACCATACCTTCATTAACCTGACCATATTCGTTGACTCGTGAATAATCGATACGGTAGATCCATCGCTGATAAAGAAGGACGAGGAAGACGACATCGTCTCTGTTCATACAAATGTCAATAAATTGATTCCTGTCTGAGATCCATAATGAGATAAAATGATTGTACACGTACCGGAAGCAAGCCAATCGATGGAGCCAAGGCATCCTGATGCAGAATGCGAAAAAGTCATCGACCACGGTTGACACTAAATTAGATAGACATTAGTTCTAAAACATTTTGTTCAATGTCGACATGTGAGCAACATACAAGTCTTGTACATCATGGCTTTCATCCTGGAAACATGTATTCAGTCAGCAAAATCAAATAATAATAATAATCATAAGAATGAATCAATGGACGGAAAGGAAATGGTAAGGAAGGAGGAAAGGAAGAAAAGAAAACGCACGGCATGTGGGCCACACTCTTGAGCTTATAGTTGATGATCAACTGCGGAATGAGCTGGACGAAACCAAACATGTAGATGGCTTGGGCAAGGGTAGAAATAATGAACGAGTACCATCCTCGGTGGGTCCTATTTTTGTTGAGGAGAGAAATTAGAAGGGTCTCACGTCAGTCACTTTTCTCTTTTTTTTTCTCCTTTTCTTGCGAAATAGGGTCGTTGTGGGGTATGATACTCACTCGTAAAGCACTGGAAATGAAAGGGCGCAAGGGAGCACATCAGTATAGGTTATAAAATCAAAGAGTTTCAGTTCGAAATGGGATGGATATGCTTACAGGAATAGACAGTATAAGCGCCCAACAATGGGATAGCGAAATAGGACACAATCCTGAAAGCCAAAGCGTCGTACTCTTGAGTCTTTTTCTCATCCTCCGTGAGTTGGCGTTTATCTGTTTTGTGAAGAGAGAAAAAATGTAAATAGATACAGATAAAAAAGTACGCAGTGTCAATCAACGAGGCTCAGAATCCTTCATTTTTGGGTGTGGATATAAACGTACTTTCAAATTGGAGAGAATAACCGATGAAGGAATTGGGTGCAGGGCGGATACGGACGTTGGTGACTACAGACGAAAAAAAGAGGCGTCAGTTTCAAAGTCTTGGGTAAAAGAAGGGGGTTATGTTCACCTTTGGTGATTTTCCAAGCCTCGATCAAAAGGCCACTGCAGAGTACGTAGCATCAGCACGCCATCCTTGGAATTTTAAATACACAGTGACGGGGGACTCACATGCCCTGACCGAATAAGATCATAAAACTAGTCTCTTCCGAGCTATCATGCAAATACAACAAGATCACCAACTGTACAAAACAGTTGGTCAAAATCGTGTTGAGCGAGACCCCAACGAGATCCCTATCCTTCTTCCTCCAGTGCGACACATCACTAGAAAACGCGAGGAATTCGAATACAGTGTGGAGTAAGGTGACAATTGCGGTGGTGATGAGTAACCAAGGGTTCGTCTCGAGTAACGTCCGCTTGATCTCATCGAATTCGACTCCGCCACCGCCTTGGGCGGCGGCTTGCTCGAAAGACATGGTCATGGAAGCGTAGATTTGGTGTTTCATGTTGGAAAGAGCGTGGTAACTGATGTGCAAGGGGAGAGTCTTAGTAGACTCGTTAATTGGGGAGAGGCTTTCCTTCATAAGCCAGAAATCGTTGGCAAAGATGGGCGGGTAGTAGACTTTGGTACCTTCTGTTGGGCCGTCGACAAAAGTATAAGAGGGGGCGGTAGGGGGAGCGAGTTGCTGGAGAGAGATGGGCCCGCCGTTGGAGATGATGCTAAGAGTCAAGTTGTTGGACCAGTGAGAGACGATCTGTTGAGGAAGAACTTCGGTTGATTCTTCCTCAATCTTTTCTGCATCCTCTTCAGTACCTCCGATAAGTTTCTTCTCTTTCCTAATACGTTTCTTGGGGTAGTAGCGCGTCAACACTATTGGTCTTGTGTAAGCGTTTGCAAATCCTTCATGGGTCCTTCAAATATTCTCTTTCCAAACCAACCACTCACATTTCCTCTGACTATACACGGTACCAGGCTGCTTGTTAAGAGGGAGTCCACCATCCTTGACGAGCACAATGTCCAGCCACCAACTACCATTGTGCAAGACGCTTTCGGGGACGTCCAGAACAAGGTCGGCTTCACGTTCATCGTTCCAGTTACCGTAGGTAAGACCGTCCCACTGGACAACAGGATGCAAAGGGTCGATATCTTGACCAGTGGGGGAAGTGCTAGTGTAAAGAACCATAGATAGAGGGGTACCTAGTTCCCAGGCGGGTAGAGCAGGAGCCACGGCTGCGGACTGGGCTCGAGGGACGTTGGGCGCTGACGCGGTGTCGCCAGCTGTGGGCTGTTTTGCAGGAACGTTTTGTTGACCGATGCCAAGCTGTTATCCATGGTAAGCTGCTATACATCTAGATTTTTGACACATAGCCTAGCGCAGAGAAGGACATACATAGGACATGCCGTACTTCAAAGCTGAGGAGACAGGATGTCAGCGCGTTGCCAGTTGGCGCGGTAGCGATAGAGGAAACGGTACTGACCCATCTGGACCGCGAAGAA
Organism: Cryptococcus deneoformans JEC21; assembly: GCF_000091045.1. Classification (NCBI taxonomy): domain Eukaryota; kingdom Fungi; phylum Basidiomycota; class Tremellomycetes; order Tremellales; family Cryptococcaceae; genus Cryptococcus; species Cryptococcus deneoformans. The sequence continues at coordinate 393,162 of NC_006693.1, forward strand.
CATGGCAACTGATCTGACTATGCCTGTAATCTTGCTCTGCTGCTGCTCGCCCTCTTGGGGCGCTTGCTGGGGCGGAGGCATGGCGAGGGGTGTTTACGTACTGGACGATAAGATAAGAGGTGGTTGATGGAAAGGGATGGCGAAAAGGAGGGGATTGGAGGGGAGGATCACTCAGGCACCATCACTCCATTTGCTCGTAAATTTCGGATACTGCAGCCATATATTATTCGTCTTCATCATACAGTATATCTACAACCCAGCAGCTTTCTCTCACTGCCCCTCCCCTCTTCCACCATCCACAATAAATACCAGCATCTCAGAGCCGCCTAGCAGGTATGCAGAACACCTCGCGGACTACGCAGCGCGCAGAGCTGACAAAAACTATGTTCTTCAATCACTCTGCAGCTCATTACCTCGTCCGCCACCAGAGCAGTATCGGTACAAGCTACCCAATAGACTACCCATAGACTTGCTCTCCCCTGGTGTGCAAGCCACTCTGCCGCATTCTGTGGTCATCCCGCGCATAGACACCGGTACGTACGCGTCTATTTGTCCATAACAATTACAACCTGACATTGATGACTGGACGGTAGAACATGTCCGAGGTGTCCCCACAGTCCCAATATGGTGGAGAACCGGACAAGCCAACAACAAAATCGAGCTCCTGGCTACGAAATCTTTCGCGGTCCAACCTTGCTGCTCTCATCTTGTTTTACGTCGCCTCCCTTCACGTCATTGGGTTGTACGTCTTCACGCAAGGGTTTCTCCTTTCCCGCTTGGCTATCCCCCATGTCTCTCCCGCCTATAACGTATCTAACCCCTCCCCCATATCCGCTACCCACTCTAAAGCGGTCATCATTGTCATTGACGCTCTTCGTACCGACTTTATCTCCCCGTACCACCCTCAACCGCCTTCACCCCATCATCATGGTGTCCTCTCCCTGCCTGCCGAGCTCACACAGAGTCGACCGGAACACTCCCTCATTTTCAACTCCTTTTCTGACCCCCCTACCTCTACTATGCAGCGCATCAAAGGTATTACCACCGGGTCGTTACCTACATTCATCGATATCGGCTCAAACTTTGCGTCAGCTGCCATTGAAGAGGATTCGCTCGTCTCTCAGCTCGTAGCGGCGAACAAGAGGGTTGGGTTTATGGGTGATGACACTTGGATGAACCTCTTTCCTTCTTCTTTCCATCCGAACATGTCCCATCCGTACGATTCCTTCAATGTTGAGGATTTACACACTGTTGATAACAGCGTCATCACCCATCTTTTCCCTTACCTCCATCCTTCCAACCAATCTCAGTGGGACGTCCTTATCGGTCATTTCCTGGGCGTAGATCATGTTGGTCATCGTGTGGGGCCTCATAGGGATACTATGACCGAGAAACTTACTCAGATGAACGAAGTGCTGGAAAAGGTTGTGGATCTGATTGATGAAGAGACTCTTCTTGTCGTTCTCGGTGACCACGGGATGGACGATAAGGGTAACCACGGCGGTGACTCGGAGATGGAGACCTCATCTGCTCTTTGGCTCTATTCCAAAGGCCCTATGCTAACCAATCCCGCGGTCGTCCAAGACAAAGACACCTCTGCCATTTTTAAATCTTTGCCTACCTACATTTTCCCGAAATCCACCATGCCTCTCAGGCAGATTAACCAAATCGATATTGTTCCTACTCTCGCACTTTTGCTCGGCGTCCCTATCCCTTATAACAACCTTGGGTCAGTCATCCCCGAGTGTTTCACAAATAATCTGGAAACTTTGGAGGTGGCGCAAAGGGTGACTGCAGACGGTATATGGAGATACGTCGAAGCGTACGGAGACAAGGAAGTCAAGGAAAACTTGAACAGCGCTTGGCGTCACGCCCAATCCCAATATCAAAAGGACAACCTGTCCGCCTCCATCATCGCTCATCGTGCTTTCTCCCTCGACGCTCTCGTCCACCTCCGATCACTCTGGGCTCAATTCTCCATGCCTCTCATCGTCATTGGTTCTCTCATCCTCGGCCTTTGCGCGCTTACCCTCATCGCACTTTACGTCGGTGTGCGTAACAATGGTGTGAATTGGGACGTTTATGCGCGATTGGCTTTGGAAACGGCTACGATGGGATCCACTGTCCTCGCGAGTATTGCAGGAACCGTAGCCGGGGTGTACACCGCCCGGCCTATCGTGGCTATCAAAGTTTTCATCGTTGCCGCAGCCTTGATCTCCGAGGTAATCCTCATCCTTCCCCTATTCGTCAAATCCTCTCTCTCTCTCGCTCTCCCTCTCCCGACTTCATTCTCCATCAACAGACATATCGGCCCCTTCATTCTTATTGTCCATGCGTTGTCATTCGCTTCCAATTCATTCATCATGTGGGAAGACCGGGTGGTTCTCTATCTCATATCTACTATCCCTATCATCTATATCATCCGAGCACTTTCCGCTCCTACAGCCGATATGCGTCTCAAAATCATCTTCCTCTCTCTCGCTTTCACCATCCTCTCTCGTCTGGCTGGAACGATCACCATATGCAGGGAAGAACAACAGCCATACTGCAGCGTCACTTTCTTCTCAGGCGTGACCGCTACCGCCCCTACATGGGCACTCATCGCTATAGTCCCGCTTGCCCTCCAAATCCCTCGTGCCATCGGTATCACCCTCTCCCGCTCCAAATCCCTCGCTGGGCCTGCACCTTTTATACTCGGTATCCTTTGGCGTGCCGTGCTCGTCGCCAACTCTGTCTACTGGGTCCTCGAGTTTTTCGAATCGTTCGACGGGCTCAATCCTGCCCGAATACCGCTGGTCAATTTCCTCAAACTCTGGCTCGCTCGATGTTCTGCAGGCGCGAGTTTAGGTGCTATCCCATATGTATGGCTCACTTCCCCCCTGTGTATCTCTGTAGAACGCACGACGGATCAAGCGACGGGTGAAGAAGAAGTGACAGTGTTTGGGTTCGCCAATGCCTTTGGGTCGACGTACATCCTGTATACACTCGCTCCTTTTGCGCTCATACATCTAGTGTCGCAGCCAATGGCCCAGTTCACACTGACCGCCTTTCTTATTGGGCTTCTTGTATACCTCGAATTGGTCGATACGAGACGGGACGCCATCATCCTTACAACATCCTTTGCTTCCTTGGGCAACAACAAGAACAACAACAACGCTTCTTCACCAGCGGGACTTGCCTCATTTGACCCGGCTGATACAGCGCAAACCATCGTACGCCCCTCATTCACAGATGTAGTCCCCATCGCTCTATCTGGGTTCCTCACATTCTTTGCGACAGGACATCAAGCCGTCATCTCATCAATTCAATGGAAATCTGCTTTTGTAGGCTTCTCCACTGCCAGCTACCTGTTCTCCCCTGTACTCGTCGTCCTCAACACATGGGGAGGCTTCTTCTTGTCAGCGATCGCTGTGCCTCTTTTGGCGATTTGGAATATCGCCCCCAGACCACGAGAGAGTATCCCAACCCTCGCGCATGCTTTGCAAGTGACGTTGGCGTTCTTGGTGTACCACACCGTGGTCGCGTTCGCCAGTGCAATCACAGCTGCCTGGTTGAGAAGGCATTTGATGGTGTGGAAGGTGTTTGCACCAAGATTTATGATGGCAGGCGTCACGTTGTTGGTTGTGGATGTAGGGTTGGCGCTGGGATTGTTTGGAGTGAGAGTGACCGGGTGGAAGGTCAAAAAGACGTTTGGATGCGAGAGTATATAAGAATCAAACGAGGAGAATAATGAAGAAGTTGGCGGTACATCCAAATCAAAAGTTGACAGGAAGTTACGAAGTTACGACGTCAATATGCATGGGTAGATATAACACATTGATATTTGATATGAACAAGGGAAGATTAATAACACAGTGTCTGTAGACCGGTATTTCAATAGAATGATACAGGCCGCGTGTTGCGATTTCACTCGAGTTGCTAGAAAGATCAGGGAGCGCCATTCCATGGCGGTTTTTTACTACTTTTCTATCAACCACAGACCCCATGAATCTGTCCGCAAACGTCATCTCCGTCCTCTAAAGGCTATCATGCCTGTCTATTAACGCCTGTTCTTCTTTTTCTTCTTCTCCTTTCTCGAATTGCCTCCACCATGACTCTTGATGGAAGCGGGCAGTGACGTGGGAGGAGCCAGAGCCTGTTCCGCTAGCCCAACCTGCTCAGAAGCTTGGCCTCCAGCGGGAGCAGGAAGAGTTTCGGCAGCTCGTACAGGGTCTTGACCTTGTAAAAGGGCAGTCCTTTCATCAATAACCTCATCCCCTGCTGCACCATTATCGGGAACGAGTCCCTCATCGATGTTTAGCCCCTTACCACGCTCAGGTTTTGGGCTCTTCAAGCCACTGGGACTCCTTGTCAATCCGCCTTGATCGCTTATACGTCGAACAAATCCCTTGATGGAGCTCAAGCGCTTTCGCCTTTTATCTTCCTTGTTAGTGGATGCACCGGGTGTGTCTTGTTTACTGCTATCACCGGAGACCGCATCAGACTTGACAGATGACGGCGATGCACGAGAAATGCTGGAGACTGAGGGCGAAGCGGATAGCGTGGAGAAAGTAGATAGTCGATGAACAGGTGTACCTTGGGCAGCAGGGTATGACGCACGTCGAGAGTCATAGACGGATGGGAAGGGTACAGTTTTGGGTGTGGCAGGGGCATTATGGTCCCCAATGCTTGGCGCAGAAGGTTCAGGTATGCTCGGCACCGACTCTGTAACAGATTCGCCAACTTCGCTGGACACGGGTTGCCTGTCCTTATCATTTGTTTCTTCGGGCTGCGAAGGTTCAGCGGCAGCTTCAGCGTAAGTAGATGGCATGTCTTTTCCTTCATGAGGCTCAGACTTGACAATCTCTGCAAAACTTTGTGCTCCAGGTTGATCCGCAGGAGTGGGGGAATCTACTTTGTACCCTCGTTTATCTACCGGCTCGCCAGTAGATTTGGTTCCTTCTTGCTGGTCATCTTGGTCCTTCAACTCCCCATTGGAGTTTGAAGTAGCGGCAACAGTTTGTTCGCTATTGTCACCCCCGCCATTTTGAGGCTTCTCTTCCCCATACTCTTCTTTTCTGAAAGCTTTAAAGTCATCAGCCGTAGGTAAGGCGCTCGCAAATTTGTCTATGGCGTCGCCTTCAAGGAGCTCGGCTTCAGTGTAAATCTGTCTCTTCCACCTTTGTTCCCGTCAAAGTTAGCCTAATGATCTTATATAAAGCTGGCGGGTACTTACATTCTAGCAAAAGCACCATTCTTGTCGATCAACTCCTTGTAACCTCCTATCTCGAGGATTTGCCCTTCCTTCATAACCATGATCTTGTCGGAATTGATGATTGTTGAAAGTCGGTGGGCAATAGAAAGACTTGTGCGACCTTCAGCCTAGTGGTCAAACTTTGGGGTAAGTGCACGTCTACCATGGCACAGCGATACTTACAAGTTTCGAAAGTGACTTTTGGATTTCACGCTCTGTCTCTGTATCAAGTGCACTGGTTGCTTCGTCCAAGACCTACTCGGTGTAAGCTTTTCGTGGCTATATCACGAGATCCCGACTTGATGACTTACGAGGATAAGTGGCGATTTCAAAAACATTCTAGCGAGACTAACTCTCTGCTTCTCTCCACCCGACAATCGCACTCCTCTTTCCCCCACAATCGTATCATACTGATCTTCAAATGTCATGACTTTATCATGTATCCTTCCAGCCTTTGCTGCCTCAATGATCTCCTCGTCACTCGCATCAGGCTTGCCGTATGCAATGTTAGCTCCGATGGTGTCGTTCCAAAGTACCGAGTCCTGAGGCACAATCCCGATGGCTTTGCGAAGTGATTCTTGTGTCACTTTAGAGATGTCTTGGCCGTCAATGTAGATATGACCAGATGTAATGTCGTAAAAGCGATAGAGGAGACGGAGGATGGTAGATTTGCCTGAACCAGTCTGGCCTACTAATGCCAGAGACTGACCTTTCTCCAACTTGAAGGAGACATTTTTGATAGCATCCTTGGTGCCGTCATAGGAAAATGTGACATTGTCAAACTCAATGACACCATCAGTGACCACCATTTCTTTGGCATCAGGATCGTCCTTGATCTCCGTCGTTTCCCCCAACAGGCTCAGCAACTTCTCGGCATCGATGATATCTGAACTGATAGTCTTATAAAGCGAACTCAACTGGTTGAGCGGTTGCGTAAACTGTCCAAAGTAGGTGATGTACACAACGAATGTCGCGGCGGTTGCTTGTCCGTGCATGATCTTGACCGAGAGGAATATCGCACCGACAGCAAAAGCTGTAACAAGCAGTAAACTTTGAACTGCGTAAATGACTTGAAGACCCATACGCCACTGGTAATCGACTTTCATCACCTCGTTGACAGCCTCTTCAAAACGGGCCACTTCGCGATGTTCAGAGGTAAAGTACTTTACGCTTTCCCAGTTGGTCAAAACGTCGGATACAATGCCTCGTTGTCGGACGTCGGTGTCAACGTACTCTCGCCTGAATTTTTGGCTGTATCTGGTGGCCAAAATGGAGAAAACGCAGTATGGGATCATGACAGCAAGGATCCCAAACGTGATCCAAGGGCCGAATAGCCAAATGAAGACTGAGAAGCCAATGACAGTGTCAGACAAGGTTGGCACAACACTGAATAGGATTGTGCGGAAAAGCTCATTGATAGCTGAACCTCTATCGATGATACGCATCACCTCACCCGTGTTTCGCCGGGTATGGTACGAAAGAGAAAGATCGAGGAGGTGGTTGAAGCAGACCATCTGCATTTCTCTGTCGGTGTATTGGACGACGGGAATCCAAAAGTATTGTTGCGCGATACTGATAAAGTCATAACTATTCACCATTCTCACTGCGAGGTATGCACCCAAAGCTTTCCAAACATCGCTACGATGCTGCCAGCTCGACAATGCCTGAACAAGCCAACCAAGGGTGATAGGCGAGAGAGGATTTAAGAAACGTTGGATCAGGATAAGTATCGCTGTGATGATCACGTAAACTTGGAGCTTCTTATCTGTGGACGGCCAAAGGGTGGGTATCAATTTTTTGAATTTTGGCCATCCCTCACTCCATGAAAGGACCTTTTTCGGCTGCCGCCTCGACCCCAACGCCTTGGTAAGCTTGATCTTCTTTTGCTTCGCTCGTTCTTCTTGACGTTGCTGTTCAGTCTGCTCCTCAGCCTGGGGAGGATTCGCGGGAGTAGTGGTGCCGGTAGCAAAGGTCCCATACGCACTTGCCGTGCCGGGTTCCAGCAAACGGCCGTTCGTAGCAGAATCGGCATCAAGGAGTCCGGAACGCTCACTAGCGGGCTCATAAGACACCCTTGGGGAGAGGGTGGCCAGGAAGAGCAAAGGCAGTATGAGGAGACGTGAAGAACTCGGTATAAGCGAGAGGATAGCGAAGAGCTTCTCAGAGTTGCCTGAATCATTTCATCTTGTTAGTAAATGGAAAATCTACAAGCTCTTGGAGAGAGGGAAAAACATGGAAACGAACCAGTATGCACTTCCCTTTTCACAAGCCATATGAGGTTAACAATCTCCCCGATGATACCCAACGAAGCAAAGACCGCCAAGCCACTTGAAAACCTGTTCCTCCACGAACAAGCTATTAACGCTACGCCCCAAGCCACCAGGCCGCCTAGAGAATACGCAATCTCCCCGCCCAGCTGTGCACCAGTGAGATAGAGAGGCAGATCATCGCCATACCGGGTCCGAGCGGATAGGGCATTCGCTACAAGGATAATGACGTCTAAGAATGATGTAAATGCAAGAAGCGCTAGGAGGGTAAGGATGAATGTTCGACGAGGGGATATACGTTGGACGGTTATGGGCACGAGACCAGGAGGAGGACGGGACTGGGGAGAGGAGGGGGTAAGAAGGAATGGAAGTGGGAGGGAGAGGAGGATGGGGTGGGTGTAGTGGATGATGGCGAGAGCGGGTAGCAGCATTGCGGCGAATGGCGAGTGGCGAAGGTATGGGCCAGCGCCGTGAGGGAAAGTAACGAAAAGGAAAGGAAGGCAAAAGGGAAAATGTGTGGTCAAAAGGTGCTGCATGCACGAACGGAGAGTGCTGCGAAAAGTGCGTGCTTTGTGTTAATGGAACAAATGACGCACGACGCGATGTCGGCCCGGCCGCAGTCTTCGAGCGACCATGGCTTTCTCCACAAAAACCAATGAAAGTTACAGTAACTAAGTAGCATAGATTCATAGCATCCATCTCTTTACTAGGTGCATTAATCACTCCCACCGCGTCCATCTGCCGGTACAGAGACATGGATTAGGGCAGTAAAAAAGGAATCGCCAGGGCAAAAAAGAAACAGAAACAGAAACATTCTGAATAAAATCGTAACGGTCGTCCGCCAAAATACGCGGACACAAATTCACAACAAACAAATATGTCTAAGGTAAAAAGGATGGGGACGTAAAGCTCGCAAACTGTTTACTTGCCCTTGGTACCAAAGTAGGCACCCAGAATGACAGCGAGAATGACAATGATAAGGACTAAGACACATGGTCAGCCTAGTGCACGGCTTGCGGCAGGGACGATGTCGGCTTACCGACGATCCAGAAACAGATCCACTTCTTTCTCCTAGCGCGTCTTGCGCTTTCTACCGCCTTGTCCGTCTGCACCAACCTAAATACCTATGAGCCCTGACGTACAAGCAAGAACATCACATTAAACTTACCCTGCTTTGATGTCTGTATCCACGCCGTGTGCTTGGGTCTCCACATTAACAATTGTCTCATCCTGTTGTTCAACAAGCATGGCCATTTCTTGGAACATCTGGGCGAGCTCCGTAAGAGTCTTTTCAATCTTCTGAATCTCGGCATGTCGCTCTTGAACCTCCCTGTATGCGCCTCGAGCAGCACCATATCGGTTAGAGTTTAACAACTATTTGTGATCAGCCTTCATTGAGATCTTGTGTCAGCTGTTTAAACTTACAGCTTGTGAGAAGACCTGAGGATTATCACTCTCGGTAACCTCCTTGATTTCTTCTTCAGTCGCGTTGGGGTTTACAATCTTGTACTGTCTTTCGACTCTGTCCTTGACCTTCTTCCTAAACTCCTTCTCAATTACCTGATGTTCCTGCAACAGGCCTTGGAAACGAGACTTGACACCCTCAGCCTGAGTCCTTTGGGCGCGGTCGCCCTTGGCGAGCTTGTAAAGGGTTTTGATTTCGTTTTTGCACTCTTCCCGTTGCACACGAGCTTGGTCGTTGAGTTGAGCGGCATATGCGGCGGCCTGGGGGTCCGTTGAGGTCTATCAATGCGCACTCTGTAAGTATTGAGGGCTTTCATTTGCTAAATGACACTCACCAAACTGGTTTGATGGGCTGTTCTGACAGCCTGAATCTGCTCCTGCAACTGACCCAAAAGAGAGTTCGTGTTGCTTAATTCAGTCCAGAAATCCCCGCCCGCACCACCATTAGCCCCCCCCATTGCGTATTGTTCTTGTTGTCCATACTGCCCTCCTGTAGCGTAGGGACTTCCAGCTTGACCGGTTTGGGCATACGGGTTACCAGCGCTCGCACCGTAGCCGCCCTGAGCGCCGTACCCACCAGGGGCAGCGGCAGCGACAGAGGTCTGCTGAGCGTACGGGTTGGCAGTTCGAGTGGGAGCGACAACGCCGTTACCGGGCGGCGGGTAAGTCGGCCCTGGAGTGGGTTGTTCACTAGATAAATTCAGTAGATGGGTCAGTGTCTGAGCATGAGATGTTGAGAAGGGCACACGGACCCGTATTGTCGGTTCTAATGAAAAGTATCAGGATACGTGTCCATAGGGTGTGCGATGCTGGACTTACAACGTTTCCAAGCCTGTCTCGAGCCATTTTGTATTATTGTTTGGAGCAGAAAAGAAGAAAAAGTGGTATCGAGAGGAGATGCAAGAAAATAGGACGAGACGCGGCTGTGCGTGGTTTCGTCGTACCTGGGAGGCTAGTGCGGAAGAAGGGCAAGGGGCGGGTTGCTGGGCGGGGTGTCCTGATCTCGGGGCGTTACACAGAGGTGGAGGCTGCAAGGTGTATAAGGAGACGGAGAAAGGCGGAGAAAGGAGGAGAAAAAGGATGGAATAGTGAATGTTTGCTGGTGCCCAGAAGCTGATAGACGGCTGGTGGCCTGTGGTCGTAGGCCTGTGGGCCCGTGCGCTGGTGGGGAAGGGGCGAGGGAGGAGCGAGGGGCGAGACGGGAGAGAGGCACAAATCCCGAACAAACAGATGTGGCACCATGAATAATGTAATAATTCTCCGCCACGTGGATCAATTACGTTTATGTAAACTAAAACGCGTTAGTCACAGGAAAGGAAACGCGTGCGTTGTTTATTTAATTTTGGTAGCTTCCGTGGTCGTACGTAATGATGCAAGACGGAATCAAAGTTGTGCCTCCACCTCCTATCCCATGTTGGCCAACTATACGCCGGTTAACGTACCACCTACAACGAAAGCAGTACCAAATCACTCGACATGGGCGGATCGCCGCAGATTACTCCTCTGGCTCTCATCAAGCGTGTATGGGAGCGTATCGCACCTCTGCAGCTTGCTGAAAGAAGCTGGGACAATGTACGCTTTATCTCCATCTTCCATACCTTCTTGCTAACTAACCTCTTTGGCAGGTTGGGCCTATCATCGGTCCGTAGCGCATGGCCCATCTTTGCAAATAACATCAGTACTGACGCCCAAACTTAGAGGCCCCTTATCCCAACCCTTCCCATCGCCAAGTGCTTCTTACCATTGAGTAGGGCTGTTTCTTGCCTTGCGGTGACTGTATCTCCATCTGACATCCATCTAGCCTGACTCCGTCTGTTTGCGCTGAGGCCCTGAAACATCCATCACTATCCCTCATCGTGTCCTACCACCCTCCAATCTTCCGTGGACTCAAGTCCCTGACATTATCTGACCCTTTGCAGGCTTCACTTCTCAAGCTTTCCGCAAAAGGCATCTCTGTCTTTGCTCCTCACACCAGTCTCGATGCGACGCCCAACGGTATCAACACCTGGTGAGTGGTGGTAATGCCGAATGGAACTCTAGACAACTGCTGAAGGGTTGAGCAGGTTGATCAAACCCTTCATCCCCATCTCCATCTCCCACGACCCGATCATCCCTTCAGACCCTCTTGAATCCTTCGAAGGTGCCGGTATGGGACGCATCGCCAAACTCTCTGAGCCTTTGGATATCCGTCAGGCTATCAAGATGGTCAAAGATCATTTGAGTTTGGATTTCGTCCAACTTGCTGAACCCCAGCCTGACGTGCGTAAGCCTATTAAATCCGTTGCTGTCTGTGCAGGCTCTGGTGGGAGTGTGTTCAAGGGAGTGGAGGCGGATTTATTGATCACTGGGGAGATGTCACATGTGCGTTCATATCTCATAACTATATATATATATATATATCTCGCGACGTTTTTGCTTTCCCCTCTCGGCTGACCCAACATTAGCACGAAATTCTTGCGTACGTAGCTTCTGGAACCACTGTCATCCTCACCAACCACACAAACACCGAGCGCCCTTACCTCTCCCATGTGTTGCAACCGTGGTTACAGGAAGAACTGAATAAGGAGACTAAAGATCATAGCAATGAATACGGGGCCAATGGGGGTAAATGGGAGGTGCTAGTCAGCAAAGCGGATGCTGATCCCTTGAAGGTTGTTTGAGGGACGAATGAGTTGTCGAGTTGGGTGAGTGGGAGGGCTTCGAGCTAGGATGTATGCATGAGTATCTCTGAACAAACCAAGGTACACCATACATGGTGACAACATACAAATTCATTCTACTCTAATCTTAAAGCCTATCAGTTATTCACCCATGTTGACGTATTGTAACACTAAGCATCAAAGATTTCACCCAATAATCCTTCTTCAATCCCATTCCAATCAACGGCCGCCTCCGCATAAACGCTTTCAAATGTGTCCATACTCGCCCGTGCAAAGAACATTTGAAGTTGTTGCAAGCTCACGATGGAGGTCACCTCTGATAAACGAGGTCGACGCAGAGAATTGGGTAATCGATTCAGAGGGGATGTCAAAACGAGAGAGGGTTCCGAGAGGGAAAGTTCCTAGTGTTCAAGGAACAGTCAGTCCAGTCGGTAAAAAAAAAGAAAAAAGGTCAGTTAACAGGATAAGGGAAACATACAGTATCACCACCTTTGGAACCTAATTCACTGAGCAACTCGGCCAACTTATCCATCATGGCATCAGGCGCATAGTCTTCTGGAGGATAGGCCGCGTCGGTAGTGTCCGTAACAAACATCCACTGGTGTCTGCACATGTATCCATCAGCATATTTCGATGACATGGCCAAAAAACAGACACACATTTGGAAGTCTTCAGACTGAATGACGAGCAATAGATCCAAGAATTTGCAAGCGGCCAGAACCAGCAACAATTCTTCTGATTCATCCTCGGGGGGTTCATCTAACGTCCGCTCAAATATACGCAACTAAACAATGGTTAGCACCTCAGTTTCGTCGGTCGCTTTCATGAGGCATCAAGACAAAAAAAATCAAAAAAAAAACATACAAGCTCAGCCAATATCACGGGCCAAAAGTTGGTAAGGTGTTGCGGGCTGATTCTACACATCAACACCCTCAGACATAGATATACCTAGACCCGACTGTATAAGTTGACGACCTCAAATGTTTACAAACGCCCTTAATCCTTACCTCGGAATGCACTCGTGCGGAGACGTTTCCCGATCGCAACATCTCGACCAGTCTCTCTTGGATGGCCGGCAACAATCCAAGATAATGATTTCTTTCTGCTGCAAGTAGTATAAGACTCAGTCTTCTTAGATTCCCACATTTCCCAGCCATTTCTTGTTCTCTGTTTGTAAATATATTTATATTTGCAGAACTCGTTGATGTAATGCGGGAAAGGAGGTCGGGAAAGCGCTCTTTATCGGAGGTGAAGAGTGCCAGTATGAGTTGCTTCCAGTAGTCCGTCTCGACAGAGGGCTTCGATTTAAAGAGGCGATGGTCAGAGAAGAAGTCAGAGACGAGTGGCCGCCATGTCTTGGCTGTGGAGGGAATACGAGATATTTCAAGGATCAAACGAAGGATCGGTGCGTCAACGCTATCGGATAAGCCAGTCAGTTAAGGGCTTCACGAAGATGAATCATACTAACCGTTGCCTTCGGAAAGCAGGGTTGACAATGGCCACTATGATGCCACTACACGCCGAGTTTACTCTATCAGATTCAACCAAGAGTAACCTTAGGTTGGGTATGACTGCAGTGGCCAAGTAGTCGTAGATCTGTGGCTTCAGTTAGTTTTGACTGCTTCTCCGAGAACACTTACCTTTACTAGTCCTTTCTCCACGTCAACGTCGTCTTCCTTATCGGCGTCTACAGATTTAGCTATGTCAGGCCTATCCCATATTCCAGCCTCGGCGATCTTTAGGGAATTGTTGACAACGAGATCAAGAGCCCTCGCATAAGTGTCGTGGAGATCTCGTCGCAAACGACGATCTTCTAGAGCGGTAGTTTTTGATATCGTTAGAGATAATTCGGTAAGGCACCTGCAGAGAACAGTAAGTTTCACGCTCCAAAGTCAATACATATTGTAGACTTACTGAAGAAGAGAAAAGAGTTGAGAACGGGTAAAGACTGTCGTTGCTGCGCTGACGAGCTCTCGAGCAAAACCAAACAGGGTTGACCAGACCTGGACCGCAATAGGAGCCTCGAGGCGAGAAATATATGCCTCAAGGAAAGCAAGGCAAGATGGATCGGCTCTATGAATGAATCATATCATCAGCCCACCATTTCGATCTATGAGCAAGGCGACATATAAACGTACTTGTAATCTGAAACAGCTTTCCCCGACTTCCCAGAAGCCATGTCGCAGATTAGCTCCACGACTCTTTGAGCGCTTGGTGTTAAGGTATCAACGCAATCAAAGATTGCCTCATCCTATGCCGTCCATCAGAAGGCCTCCATTTTTTCCAAGATAATGATCACTCACCGAAACTTGCTCGGACCGTAATGACCAGACATGCACACAGCTAGAAATGACCGCCAAAGGGTTTGCCCGAAACACCTTCTCCAGTACTTTCCTTGTTCGGCCTCGAATATTAACATAGGTCTGATGGCTTACGTCTTCAACCCGCGCCCTCTCATCTGCGGCTTCCGACGACGGCAATGTAGCGGACCAGGTTACCAACAACGCATGAACAGCATCGTCTAGGTATCTCGGAGATTCGGGTTTCAACTCATTCGACGGAGCTTCGACGGTAAAGACTGTGGATACCAAACCAAGGATCCGACTTCCACTTTCGCCTTGCCCGGAAACAGAGTCATCTACTTTTCCTGACGCGGGATTGCTCAGTATAGTAAGCACGCGTTCAAGAACATTGAGAGTCATAATGACCTCTGCGTCTGTTACATTGAGAACCTCATCCGGCATAATGATAATGTCTTTCCTATCTCGTAGCAAGGACTTTTTCTCATGCCCCTCTTGGATGCGCTGCACCAGTTCCCGTGTCTCCTGACTAAAACACTCAGCTAGAGTGTGCAGCAGGTTAGGCCGATTGACCAAAAGAGGTACTGTCATCAGCACAAAGTCAATCCAGTGTTGGAGAACGGGAATATTAGAAGGCGTTGCCACACCTTGCATTACTGTAATGACTAGCTGGTGCTCAAAGTCCGATGTCGAAACATCGATCGACAGGGGCTTTTCCGTGACTGATGAGGCACCTCGCCGATGTGTCTGGCTAGGTACACGGGAAGACGGTTCACGATGGGAAGAAGAAGCGTTGATAGCAGAGTGAAGGAGGTGAAGCATTTTACTTTGCAAAGTAAGTCGCCTTGCCTGGACTGCGGAGAGTAGTTTGTTGGCGAGTGTGGTTTTGAGTGATGATATAAAGGGTTGAGAAACTTCCCCACGGGATACTATCATCTGCAAAAGGGAAAGGGCAGCACTCTGCACACGAAGTATCAGAGGGGAAGCTTTTTTGCCCATCTGCGGACTCGTCTCCGCCTCAACGAACCTACCAAATATGAGAAGATGATCCATATACTTGTAACGAGCAACTCACCTAATCAGAAGTAGACAGATCAGTTCCATATATCCCTTCACCCCAGGAAAGGCCTTTTCTGCTCTTGAGATAAATGTCGAGTGTAAAGAGCCGTTCAGTTCTTCTACCTGACAGGCTTTGCACAACCCTTGACCACCAAACTGAAAAAGAGCGGTAACACTCTCGATTTGATGTCTTATCAAATTCAAATCCACCAGACCATCGTATGTCCCTTGGGAGGAATCATATTTGATTGAAGGGTCGAGAAGGCGGCTGAGAAGAGGGTCAAGAACTCTGAAATATGAACGAAGATTGAGACGAAGCCAAGTCTCAGCTTGACGCTGGACGTCAGGATCCGTGGATTTTAGAGATTCCAGCACAGTACAAACAGGAACATGGAATATTTCACCAGGAAGCATCGAGTCATCTGCCAAAAAAGTGATTAATCTAATGTCGCTTCCAGCATTTTCATAAATCTTACCTGTCAGTCGCCAGAAAATGCCGAATGCCTCTAAAGCAGAATTGATAGATGACGACTTGGTCATTCTGCGCGCGATGACAGTCTCTAGAGTATGTATCTCTGCAAGCTGGTTATAATCCCAAAGAAGCTCAACCGCTCGACTATGATAAAGCGACGCTGACGGTTGCAGGTATCGAAAGAGCTACACATGTGATTTGTTAGTATCAATTATGTTGAAGTCTAAATGGAGCTCACAGAATCTAGAATAGCAGACATTGTTTTGTCTGATGTCACCGATATCCCTGACTTCATCAGATCGGACCTGCTAGCCTTGAGTGCGACCATCACCAGGGCCTCAACCACCACAAATGCTTTAACTCTCGGCAGGCTGTCCACCAATGCACTCAGCCACGTAGGTCCGTCTATTTCTCCCAGTGCAGGGACCTCGTAATCTATCAAGACACTTATGATATTGATGGCATGGAGTAAAATGGTGGGATCCGATCCTTTAAGGGCAGCTATGCTAATTGAAAAAGCAGATTGAACGATATGGGGAAGAAGATGGGCATGAAGCCGGATTTCGATGTCACGCGGTTGTTGCTTTTGTTCATACAGACCTTGAAAAAGAGGAGGCTCTTCAGTAGGAGGGCGATGAAAAGTCGACGACGATTTTGAAAACACGGTTGCGGGAATGTGCTGAACGAGAGAGACCGCAAGTCGGATTGCCTCGGGCAGCTGATCGGCAGCTATGTTATCGCACTGCTCACAGAGGAACGTCATGTCAGCACCAGTTGAGCAGAGTTGTCGGAAGGTAACTGACCTGTATAAGCTCTAGGATCCTATCGAGCAGCAGAGGGAGATGCAAAGCTGCAATCTCCTCATCCTTTTGTGGCACATTGTCCAGCAGCCAAGAGACAAGGGCAACATCGCCTTTATTCCCCCGCAAGATCCTTTCCTCAACAGAGTGATACAGCTCTTTCCAAATGATAGACGGTTCCATTGCTTCATATAGAGCGCTCGCCATATTTGACGCCTACAGCGTCAATCATTAGCAGGCAGATTCCGGAAAATAGACTAAAAACTCACTTCAGTCAAGCCAGATGACGACGCATCCATCATGATCCTAAGAGCTGGTATTGCAACCTTTTCAGACAATACTCCTCCTATTTCCCATTTATCCAAGAGCGATAGAAAGATTTTGAATGGTTTTTGCGGATCATCGTCTCTTCCTCCATCTTCCTCCACCATCGATTTTTCCATCTTAAGCAAGAGCGTGGAGGAAAGTAAATCTAAGCCATGGGCTTTGAAGTAATCTACCTGATCATTAGGCGACTCGCTTGTTCCAAGAAGCCAGGTGTATACTCGTCGGCTGAGCGAGAGTTCTTTCTGGAGAACAACGCTGGTGGCAGAATCGATGAGCAGTTGTTTATCGCTGAGCTCCGCCTCCCTATTTTCAATACTATTAGCCATCTACATAAGCAAAGAGACAGTAAATCTTACTTCAAGACCTTACTTTCAAGCTTTAGCACTCTCAGTAAAAGATCCAAAGCGTTCCTTCTGACAAGAACGTTCTCATCATCCAAAGCCGCACTCAATCCTCGTATTAATAAGCCAGTTTCAATAGCGGCGTCTGGATGGTCGAGGGGCTTTGTCATCCGCCGAGCGAGATAGTTGAGAGCCGCGAGACGCGAAATCGGCGAAGTGATAAGAATGAGGAATATGTTTTGGAGGAAGAAAGATGGGGAGATGGCGCCGGACAGACGGTCCAGTAAGAAAAGGATCTGGATATCAATTAGCCCATAGCTTTGTTGTTCAATGGAGGGCATCTCACTTTGTCAAAGAAATCCCCTGCTTCTTCTTCCATCCCAGGCAACAAAGCCAGCACAAAAGCTTTCGTCGCAGGCCTCAAGTTCTCCCCAAGTGGCAGATAATAATGGTCATAAATGTTGATCAATAAGGGGCGAACCGATGTGGCAGCGTATTGGAAGAATGGAAAAAGACCTGAGGACCATATCGCCAAGTCTCGTTGAAGACCGTCAGTCTGTCGTGGAGTTAGCACCCAAGGCGTTGGAGGAGAGGAATCGATCACACTCACCCCAATTATGCTGAATATATAGGAGTAGACATCGAGTGCACGTTGATGAACCCCTGAAGGTAGCGCCGGATTCAAGCATTGTGCCAACCTCTTGGAGACAATAAGCTTCCTGGGTATCTCGTGATACGGCGGTGAAGGTGATTGCAACGTCTATTGAATAAGGAACGGTAAGCATCACCTTTGCTAAAGACCAGTTGCGAGAGCGTACCTTAAGAAGTCTGGACAAAAAGGATATGAAGTCTGCCCATTCATTGACATTTTCAAATGACTGCAGAGCCTTGTCAACCTGTTGTTTGAATCGCTTGTACTTTGGGTCATTTGCCAATAGCGATGCTGCTGCAGCTACAGAGCAATCAATATATTAGATCCAGGGTTGTCAGTTGGCCAAGTTTTCACTCACCCTTACCAGCTCGTGTCCTACCTTCGGGGGTTGCTCTGCCGCTGCTACCGCTATCCTCGATATTCACACTGGTTTGTGAAGTTGTCGAGTCGCTACGTGACCGTCCCGGGACGAGAAGCTGTGTGAGGCGACTCTGCGATGCGGGGCGTTTGAGTGCGCGGGATTCGGAAGGTTGGGTATTTAATGGTGGCGAGGAGTGTGCCATGGTAGTTGCGCTGCTGGCAGCGGTAAGGCTTCCACTTGCTCAAAGTACACCTTTAGTATAACGGTGACGAAGAGATGGTGGGAGATGAGCTTCGAGATCGGTAGATGATGTCGTCGACATTTGTGTACCGGCACAAACAAATTACGAATTTCTTTTATATCTTCCTTACTTGACTTTTGCATGCATATACACCTCACAAAGCATCATGTCTAGCAAGGCCGACGCTAGTATAAAATTCAACGCGGATACAAGCAACGAGGAAGAACTAGATACCGAAACCAAACTCGTACTTCTCGCTTCACTCGTCCACCCATTGACACTTCCACCGCAAGCTCTTGAGGTGCTCGCTTCCGTTGATGGCGACGTCGCTAAAGCTGCAGAACGACTCCTCTTACCCAACCCCGAGACCTCTAGAAAACGTAAAGCTGGATCAAGCTTGCAAGGATGGCTCGGTCGCCCCAGCGATAATAAAAAAGCAGTTAAAGCAAAAAGAAAACAAGAAGCTGAGTCAACCGATCGTCACTTGACAGTGTCGGCAGCTGGTGGTAGTAAAATTAGTGGGACCTCTACCATTACTATCGATGAGGATAAACAGAGGGACGATACCATTTCAGAAACAGCACCGCCCAAGTCTGTCACCAATGCTTTCGAAATCTTGGGCCGAGCGCCTTCTTCACCGGTAAAACAGAAAGTAGGCCCTCAGCCGGCCATTCATCTCTCGTCACAGGCCTCGATTGACTCACATTCACTACCGCTCACTCTTATCAACCAATTTCTATCACCTTCATTAGCGTCCGCTCTCTACCTTATCATGATGGAAGAATCAAATTCTTGGGGCGCCAATCGGTTCTATATCGCAGGAAAGGCGGCGAAAAGCCCTCATACGACGGGCTTCTATCGAAAAGAAGGGGGAGGGTATGGAGGAGGAAAGTATTTTTACGCAGGAATGGAACAAGGACCAGCCAAAGTATTTATCTGACTTTCATTAGTCTCTATGGTGCAAGCTAATGCCGTTTACTCCCTAGGTTTATCCAGCATTTTTGGCAAGGGCCGCCGAGATCGTTGAAAAAGCAGTCAACGAGAATTTGAGAAAAAGACCAAGGTACGGGCTTGAATGGGGGGGTGAGTGGAAAGCAAATGTTTGTGGAGCCAACCGCTATGATGGTTCTCGGAGTTCGTGAGTCATCGTAACATGCTCGATAATAAGTCACCATCAATGCTCACTGGGTACTTTCAGAGTCGGGTGGCATGCCGACCAGCTCACATGTCAGTTCTTACAATATCGCTGTCTCATAGGTCGTCGAGAGCACCCAGAAGCACCAGGATGTTGACAACGTTTTAGATTTGGGTCCTTATACCACAATAGCTTCTCTGTCGTTGGGAACATCCCGAGCATTTCGGCTACGAGAGACGCCTCCTTCTGATCCAGCGTTTGTAATCAATGACAAACCTCCTTGCACATATGAGATAACATTAGCCCACAATACTCTGTGCTTGATGAATGCTGGATGTCAGGAGAGATACAAGCATACGTGAGCTGTCTTGCTATCACTAACTGTTAAGCTTGGAATTGACTGTCACACTCTTAGCGTCCCCCCTCAGAAGGCAATAGATTTGTTCAGACCGGGATATGATATCGCGGAAAACCCGATCCCTAAGGATGCACAACTGGCATTCACATCTAGGATCAATATCACTTTTCGGTAAGTAGTGGCGATATTATGCTCTATTTCTGTCTTTTGTTACCCATGACTTATTCTATCATAGCTTCTACCGGGAAGGTAAGTAAAAAATGCCGGTGGACACAAGCTCATGTCAAGACTTCCACCCTGTACCAAATGCGGGACCTTTCGGTCCTCGTGAAGGCACCCCAATATGTAGATGCGGTGTCCCAACGTATGTTACATTAACGTTCGGAAAAAAATAGTGAAGAAGGGCTGATCTTTTGAAGCGTTCTTCGAGCGGATCAGAAAGCTAAAGCCCGCTCTCGCCTGTCCTCAACATCTTTCAAATCTCGTCCTCGCGCGTCCAGCAATACGAACATAATTGAAGATGATATGGTTTTCTTCTGGCAATGTCAAAGTGCAACCCAAACAGGTGTGGGAAAGGGGTGCGGGTTTTTCAGGATTCTAGATATGAAAAAGGAAGGGAGGGGACCATGTATTGGAGATCGGGTGTAGGGTATAATATGCTGGATATCAATTTTTGATGTTGTTGTATGCACTCTGTTACAATTAGTAAAATCCCAAAAGGTAGCGGTATGTTGAATGTATCTTACACGGTTAATCGGAATCCTCATCCATCTGGTTGTTTCCTTCACCATCCACTTCATGAGCACTATGCTCATTGTCTGGTTCATCATCATCGTCATCGACAACATCTCCATATTCCACATCTCCTCTGTCATCCATCCCTTCTTCACCATCCTGACCCACTGCTCCATTCTCCATTTCACCATCTTCTTCATTATCTCCTTCTAGCCCTTCGATCGCATTCTCCATCTCCGCTTTTCGCCGTTGCTCTTCCGCTTCCTCCCTTTTCTTCCTTCTTGCTTCCCTAGCTGCTGCCCTTTCAGCTTCACGTAAGCTTTCACGCCTGTCGCCTTCTTCAGGAGCGATCGCGCCAATTTCTACGCCAAGCGCATCGGCGAGTCGGTCGACTTGAGTGCGAACTGGGGTATGGGGCAGGGAGTGGACGAAATTTTTGAGGTGGGCATAGGTGTCCTTGGCGGAGAGTTTCGTGGGTTTTGAAATGGACTCCAAAAGTATGCGAGATTCTAGTTGGCGGTCCATCGTGAATGGTTTTGTGGATTATATTGCAGACAAGAGAGAAAGATAGAAAGTTGAGTCTGCAAGAGCGGCTGGCCACAATTTCAGACAGAAATCTTCAATTACGTAAACACACATAAGACAAGTTGAAATTATTTCCGTCCACGCATCTTCTCGACGGATGTCGATGAATTGATCAATGATGCATCCTTCTCTGCCATACATTACGACGTAGAATATGGGAATGATAAGAGTCTTTTCGCTGATGATCCATCTGAAATTGTGGTGTTGCAAGTCATAGTAAGTTAGTCCCCGATACAGCGCGCTTCACCGATCCTTTTTCTTCTTTATTATGATTCCAATAAACGATCAACAATGGAAGGATCGATAGCGATGTTGTTTGCTCGTAAGTAGTCATCTGACCAAAACTTGCTTTGATGTCTTGACCCAGAGTCACACCTAGCGTGGGATAAATGTCAGTGATACTCCTTGCATTTGACGAGGCCTCGGTGATATATGAACTCACAAGATTGTAGCTATTCGGGACCCACGACTCATAGTTTTGGCCAGTCGAATACATGCAATTAGGTTACAAGCACTGGAGGAGCCGAGGAAAAGGCCGTCATGTTGGACAAGATATCGAGACATCGCCACAGCCTCTTCGTCTGATACTCTGAATAGGTTATTTATCAGCTGGCCATTCAACCGATCAATTTTGAACTGTTAGTGCGGATTCACCTGTAGGCGTCATCGATTACCGGTAATCCCAAAGAAAAGTTATAAGTTATCTGTTTTGATGGATTAGATACCATAAATCTGGCTGTTTTAACGCTTACTCGATTGATGCCTGAATTGGGTGAGCTCTCAATACTATGGACGGAATCTCATGCTTACCTATACCTTCCACCACGGTGTCCACCTGATGTCGTCGTTTCTTTCCCTCGCTTTCTTTGGGGTCGAACATAACATTAAATCGGACTTTGTTGAACAATCCGGAACCTTCAGGATCAGAAAGGACAATTTTGAGGTCGGGCAAAGCCTTCTTTAAGAAACATCCAGTTCCTGCGATGGTGCCTCCAGTGCCTCATTTCTTCTCAGTTTACCGTTGAGTAGTAATGGGAAACGGCCAGCCACTTACCGGCTCCGCTCACGAAACCATCCAAATGTCCGCTCGTCTGCCGCAGTATCTCTGGGCCAGTCCCTTTGTAATGTGCCATGAAATTACTGTCGTTTTCAAACTGGTCGGCAAAGAAACCGCGAGGTTTGTGTTCAAAGGCGGAAGGAAAAAGATGATGATGATTGATTTCTGATGGCTCAGCTGCTGTTGAAACGGCAATCTCTTCTCCATGCCCAGGGATATTGGTAAGTTCCGATTTGCCAAATTCCAAAGCCCTCTTGCGCGCAAGATTCTGATATAGAATGTTAGGTTCGATATGTGAGGAAAGGCAAGGTTTGTCACCCACTACAAACTGCCATAATATATCAGTGATACATTTAAACCAAACTATCGTGACTGATACGTACTTGTTTCTGATCCACAATACTTGCAGGCCTGACGCGCTCTACTCTTGCCCCGAGCTTTTCCAAGATCTGCACCTTTTCGATCGCAACATCATCAGGCATGATAATGCAGCTCTCGTAGCCCCTATGCAGCCCAGATTGTCAGTTATACTGCAGATTATTTATTACACTCATAAAAAAGATTTCCCACTCACTTAGCCTTTCCCACCGTTGCCAATGAGATTCCTGTACTTCCTACTGTGCCTTCAAAGAGCACTGATCCGGTATTGGGATACAGAAGGCCCTGAGCCTCAGCATCTTCTATAACTATACCGCTGAAGGTTAGCGATACTAGGAAACATTGGCAACTTAGCGTGGATGACATTTACTTTGTAAAGCTACTCGGTCTTTTACTGAACCTCCGGGGTTGAGGAACTGGATTTATGGTAAGCCTGGGAGAGATTATGGAGCAAATGACGGACCTCAGCTTTACCCTGAAGCATACGTATTAGCTTCGCTTCGTTTTAGATCTATATACCTACCAGGATCTCTACCCCCAAGGCATCACTCAACGAATTTATACGTATTAGTGGTGTGTTGCCTGTTCCTTAGAATTAGATAACAAGTATAGTCTGGAAAGAGCGATGCGAACCTATCAGACCTGTCACTCCGGGTACGATCTCATCGCTCCTCAGCTCGATAGGCCTAGGCGGAATCCTTTGTACAGCTCTTTTTCTTCTCCATTCCTGTAATATCAAAGCCGCAGAAGTGGAGGAGAGTGATACGGTGATGCCGAGAATTATGCCCCATACGAGATCGCGGGTGAATTTTGAAGGAAAACGTAGCCGTTCCCAGAACTTGGCTGAGAATGCTATGAAGTAGTCTGATACTCCCATGGCGGCAAGGTAATGGGAGGCAACAGGGGATGAAGTGGAGTATACATAATAATGAACATTATTATGGCAGGAATCGCCGACGGGGGCAGCCACCGAGCAGCGACGCGCTCGTCCTGCGGTTTTCCTAAAGCTATAACGAACAAAATGATGTATTGACACTACTGTATGTGTTTAAGCAGACTGCTCTACCCAAATGACCATTTTCTCTCTATATATCTTTGATCGGTGAGCAACCAATGGCTCGTCCATGCTAGAAGAACACAACATTGACACAACCCGTTACAAGCCATTGTGACTGTGTTTACTACCAAGACTGGCATCGTACCAGTCCTGTCCGCCCGCCTCCTCCTGCCTCCTTCAAACCTGGAGTCCATCGTCTTCCACCAGCACCGCAACCGACGGACACATACCGAAGGTCGATATTCGATGAAAAGCGCAGTTCCGGACAAGCAAGTACGGTGGATATCAAATCCGATGGGCTTGGAAGTGGAAGGGCTCTCAAAGGACTTCCGTTTGATGAAGAGGCTAAACTGGTGTATGGTGTATTGATATCGCTACGGAGTATGGTCAAAAGACTGTCTGGACGGTGCGTAAATGCCAGCTTAGTCCTATGTGATGTAGCTGATGATTTATCGTTTAGCGACGATGAACCCTTTACATCTTACACAACACCTCAGTACAAACTGCATCTCTTTGAGACACCAACTGGGTACAAGTTCGTTCTTCTCTCCGACCCAACGTCTGATTCTCTGCGGTTCATTTTGCGACAGCTCTATATGGGACCCTTCTTAGAATATGTGGTACGAAATCCTTTGGTCAAATTGGACTCGCGCGAAGAGGGTATTGATAACGATCAGGTTCGTCATTTCTGGAGCCCGCATACGAATTGTTGCTGATATGTATGGTGTTAGTTCCGTGACGCTGTAGACAGACATATGCGGGCACTGTCAATGTTTGGATCATGACAGTCACCCTAGCACCGAGGTCATGTGACAAAACAATATGCATGGTAACGATAATGATTGATATGCTAAGGTCCAATAATGCTGTGACTCTACGTGGCTTACTCTACTACTTCTGGTGCTTACTGGTACTGTGGTAAAACAATGTATACTGACACAATCGTCTTGTACTTCATATACAGGTCATGATTCCGATTCGACAAACTTGGTCCTTAATTGCGTCAACAAGGATTTCCTCGTTTCTTTTGCAGTCTTATCATCGGCACCCGCACCATCCGTACCATCAAGTGTAATCTCCTCCCCTCCGACCATATCGTCCAGTTGCAGCTTTGTGAGACCAATCTCCAGCATGTCCTCCTGTTTTATTCCAGTTATATATTAGTCATTCTTCTTACAGTCGGGCACAAACAACAAGAAAACCCACATCAATAGAATTCTTGGTAATTAACTTGATCACCTCCACCTTCCGTTCTTGCCCTATCCGGTAAGCGCGATCAGCAGCCTGTCGGTCGTTATGAGGGTTGAAATCCTGGTCGTAGATGACAACCACGGATGCAGCAGTGAGATTGATACTATTCCAAGACAGTCAGCGACCGAGCAGATGGGTCTACACAACACGACAAGTATAACGCACCCAACACCACCTGCCTTGGTAGACAACAAGAACACAGTTATGTCGGTATCGTCATTAAACTCATCCACCAGACCCTGTCTCTCATCCGTCTTGGTTTGCCCATCCAACCTGGTATATCGAATTCCAAGGTGATTCAAGGCGCCCTCCAAAATATCAAGGATCATGACAAACTGCTATTTTAGTTAGCAATGGTTACAGAAAAAAAAGAGATGTTGATGACTTGCTTGGGAGAAAAGTAG
>NC_006693.1:420798-495798 GCF_000091045.1 Cryptococcus deneoformans JEC21
GTTTGACTGGGGATTCTTCTTCGTCTGGGTCTACATAACGCGGTTTAGGGCGACGAAGAGGTTGTGGAGAATGCCTGTGGATGGCTCTGAGCACATCACTGGGGCTGCCATTCAACGATGGATACTTCTCGTCCTTCCTGGCATTGGTACGCTTGTCCAACGTATCCTTCATTGAATCCAATGCCCCATTCTTCTGAGTAAGTTTCGAGGCAAAGTATTTAGATTGTTGAGGCGTTGGGGCAGGCGAAGAGGAGGGAGGCACCAGCACATCAGAATCTTGTATGTATTCGACGCTCGGAGACCGGGAAACCGGAGGGCGAGATTGAGTTGATTTCCTGTGCTTTAAGGCTTCTAATGCATCCTGGAGATGGCAAATGATCACGAAACAACGCGTCAGCTCAGTGCAAAAAGATGTGCAAAGAGATTACGGATGGACGAAAAATTGACACTTACGCGCCGGCGATTACCTTCGTGAAGAGACATTGTGCAACGGCTGGGATGCTATGCCGGTAGCTTGGGGTTGGAAAGATAGTATGAAGATGTAAAATGAGCGCTGAATGGTTTGTAGAGTGGGAAATGGAGGACGCTATGGCGGATGTAGAAATGAAGTTGAAAACAAACCACGCCGTAGCGGAAAAAGAATGCAGCTTATCATACAGATAGAAACGACGCGGTCTTCCAGCATCCTTCGTTGTTCGTACTATCCGAATCACTGCATGTTCAGTGACAACTCATTGTCTCCTTGTCTCCCTGTCTAGCCATCATTGAGCAACGCTTTATCATTTAGGCCAACAGTATTAACACAGCCTGTAGACACCAATCATCCTTTTTTCACCATACTGATACTGCTTTTGGCCTATAACGAACGGCTCCACAAGGATACTTTAAAGCAGTGCTTCGAACGAAGAACATTTATAAATAGAAGTCTCAAAACAATGCGTGTATCCAAGGAAGTATGAGTGAAAGGAGTGAAGTTGTCATACGCCGAGAGGCACGCTGCTCTGTTATCAACCCAGTAGTGACGGATGAGATACAATTATAGAAAGCTTGAAACTGGTGGCAACCGATCCAATGCATAAGTACGAATATCCAGGACCCCCATCTCAATCATGATGCCGAAGATCAAGCAGACTCATGGGTAGCACTAACAACGACAGACCATGATATCATATCAGCATGATTTGATTGCAAATAACTTAGACGTTGAAAAGAACTCACCAAAGCATGCCCCGAACCATTATTTAATCTCCATGACGACTCAGAGGAAGTCCCTTAGTAGGCATAGGATATCGAGACAGATGCAGTAAGTAGGAGCGGCCACCGGTAGAAGCACATCAAACACAGACATATCGCGATGTGGGAACGGCGGTAAAGCACGAGGGACAATCGAAGATAAGCCGACGGGTAGACAAACGGTTGTGTTGATGCTTAGGGAAGGCGCGGCCGATAAGTTGGCGAGACTGTAACGCCGAGGGCTACAAAACAACAGAGTCGTCAAGCAGACGCAAGGCGCCATCAAAAGCCGATCGGCACGGCTGGGCCCGTAGAGCTCCAATGCTACTCGAACATTCTCTACGTGTGTACATCCCGAAGGATTAGCGACTCCATTTAGGGAAGTCTCCCTTCTTCTCAGCGAAGAGGTAAGTCATTCTCTGGCCAGAGAATCGAGCGTGTACCAACGTTGTACCACTGCTCATAAGGCGTTCATAACCTGTCAGCCGCCCTTGCGGCAGCCCTTTTCTAGGCACGATAGCGGCGATCGTTTCGACCAGACTGATCAATCTGGCTTGGCGAAGTCATGCTCTGTAGCATTTGACTTGTAAGGCATGCTTTGCAGCATCCGACTGTCTTCGGCCCTCGAGGGCAACGGGAACCAGGACATTAGTCTTGTCCATTCCGGGTTTTTTACGTGGTCGCACCACGGGCCAACTTTTCCACGGGCGGCACCTGTTCCATGATGTGTCAGCCTGAGTGTTCTTAAGGTGTGATCTGTGAATGGTAGGACGCACCTATGCCTCGCTCCGGGCGGCAGTTCGACAAAAGAAGAGACAACAAACGCGTGACGTGTGGTTGATTTATATATATCGGTGGCCATGGGTGGCGAACGCTCGAGCCAGCAGCTGCTATATCGCCGAATCACCACAATAATGTGGCGCACGTGTATGCCTGGAACATTTACTACTGCCTTGACTTCCATCTAATTACTCTTATTAATGTACTACTGCAGAACTACAGTTGTGTTACATGGATAAGATACGATACGCTACGATGTGGTACGGGCCACAACAGCGGCAGAAAAGAGGAGCATCAATATAAAACTGGCAATTTTAGGTAAAAAGAATTAGAAGCTACTACATACAACGAACGAGACTGAAGATGCCTTCGTCACTAGACAGTGCGGTTCAAGTGACGTGTGCCTCTACATGATAAACTTTTTCTGATCAACATCATACAAGGCCAGCTTTCCTTCCTCTCCAACCCTGATCTCAAACTCCCTGTGTTGTTTCATATAGATGCCGTGTACTCTCAGTACTTCACCTGTTCTCACAGCCGTGTTTTCCACTCGATCGTCCACTTCACCACTTTCAACATCCCTCTCTAGTTTTTCGGCTTCATCGTCCGAAATGGGTGTCAGAGTGGCTGACGGCTGACCAGCATCGGGATTGTTTGCCGAGGAAGCTTCCTGACGAGCAGCTTTGTCCCCTGTATAGGATTTGTGGAGGGAACGCAGAAGGGAAGCGGATTTGTGACGGACGTCAGACGACAGGGTTGGCGAGGCAATGATCGAAACGACTATCAACGGAATGGTCAGCTATTTATTCAGACTCCTATATACCAAGGACGAATATACCTTCTCGTTGCAGTGCGGTCAGTCCTCCAGATTCCGCAGAAAGCTTCTCGATAGCTTTCGGCAAAGCTACCGAAGCTGACGTATCGACATTTGATCAGTGGAACTTTGTCTTGATAGGCTGTCGGCGTATACTCACATATACGTGCAATAGTCCCAGAGTTAGCTATCAAGGCCGTTTTAGCGGCAGTCACCCCTTTAGCAATAGCTCCACCAGCCACACTCGCCGCTGCCGCCTACAATGAGTTCCATCAACATGAGTCAACGCCAAACGGTGCGAAGTCAAACACACCGTCTCAAGGGCTACTGCTTCTGGGAGAAGAGCAGTGCCTGCAGTAGCGGCTACTGCTCCCACAGCCACTGATATGACGGCAATGGTGGCTGCGGATTTTAAAACGGAATAGCGAGATTTCTTGCTTCCATCATCCACCAACGCCTAAGATGTTTCAAGGTCAGCGGCTGAGCATCTGATAGCATCAAGTGCAGTAATTACTTCGAAAGTGAACCAGACTTTTCCCGGCTGCAATATCAGTCCATCATCGTTAGTTATAACTGTCCTGAGAACAGGGGCGTGGTATAAAGGAAGAGGTCAAGCGCACCCTGAATTTGATGGTCTGACCAGGCTGTACGCCATTCTCAAAGTGAAGCGCAGTGACTTGCTTGAGACTGATGTTGAGCGGATGCGCAGTGTTGTTGGTCACTCTGCATGAAGGCATATTTGATCACTAGCTGTGTAAATTGATAACTTGACAAATTGGAAGTTGAAGTTGCTATAGAGTATGTTAAATGGGTATCTAACGACAGTGCTCGCGCGCTGTCTTCTACGTATGAAGTTTGAGATTCGTTGTTTGACTTGGAGTGGCGAATCTGTCTCTTACTCCTGCGATAATTAGGCTGTATGTGTTCGACATGCATATTAATGTGTTTCCTTTTTTTAGCAGCAGCAGCATCATGGTGACTAATAATAATAATTAGAACCTGGCCTCTTTTTGGCGATCCCGTGTTATGCTCTTTTGTCTACCGCTACAGCGATCAGTAACTGACCTCCACCTTCTATGACGTATAAAGACGGCGATGTCCGACAGGGACCCCAGAGTGGGCCCACCTCTTCGTTTTCTGTCGGTATGAATTGTATTATGTTCACTTTTGTCGTGCTCTTCTCCTCTTCTTCTCCCACCGCCCTTTCCAGATGCCCCTTCCACCAAAAGTCTCCCCTGTCACAGGGAATCCTGTTCCTCCCCATTACATCCATTCCTCAACTCTTCACTTTCAGGACGTTAATGGCCGTTCCCTTGTATTGCGGGGGGTCAACCTCTCAGGATCTGCCAAGCACCCAAATAACCAGCCAAGTCACATACGAGAAGGCTTTTGGGAAACTGCAGAAGCGGGAAAAGGTGATTTCATCAATAAACCTTTGAATCTTGATGATGGTTCGGCAGACCTCCATCTCGCCCGGCTGAAAGCTTGGGGATACAACCTTCTTAGATATGTCTTCACCTGGGAGAGCCTCGAACATGCAGGGCCGAAAGAGTACGATTATGCCTATATGGACTATATCATTGCAGTCCTTCGAAAGTGTAAAGAGTGGGGTTTTAGAGTGTTCATGGACCCGCATCAGGATGTAGTGAGTGAATGTTCAAGACGTGAATCTTAAAGAAATGACTGACAGCCACAAGTGGTCTCGATTTACTGGAGGCTCAGGCGCTCCCTTATGGACACTATACGCCTGCGGTATTGACCCCTATCACCTTACACCGACTGCAGCCGCCTATCTTCACTGCGAATGGCCAAGCGCAGAATCTCCAAAACCACAAGACTTCCCAGCCATGATATGGGGCACCAATTATACCCATCTCGCTAACCAGACTATCTGGACCTTCTTCTTTGCAGGTAAAACATACGCACCCAAGTGCATCATTGATGGCAAAAACATCCAAGACTTTTTGCAAGATCATTTCATTGACGCTGTAGGAGAACTTGCCAAACGGATTGCTGAGGAAGGGGGAGACCTCTTGGATGAATGTGTCATAGGTTGGGATTCTGTCAATGAGCCCGGAGAAGGTCTGATAGGATACAAGGATCTTGCTGTAATCCCTGCGGAACAACAATTGAAAAAAGGACCCAGCCCTACCCCGATAGAAGGTATGAGACTTGGCATGGGAGAAGTACAAGACGTCCAGGTGTGGAACTTTGGACCAATGGGACCTTATCGAGGGAGTCGTCAGACAATCGATCCAAAAGGAGTGAAGCTTTGGTTAAGCGAGGAAGATGATGTCAAGAGAGGCAGTGGAAAGTGGGGTTGGACCAGGGGGAAAGAATGGGCTCTTGGGACCTGCAGTAAGTCAAGTCATGGCCGTATAATGCACATCCGCTCATATTATTGCAGTTTGGGCTCATCATGGTGTCTGGGATATCGCAACATCCACACTTCTTCGCCCTGACTATTTCTCTACTCTCCCAACCAATCCTTCCCATCAAGTCGATTTTGTAGACGATTTCTGGGCACTTCACTGGCTAGCATATTCATCTCGCATCCGTCTGCATCATCCCGAATCCATCCACTTTATCCAAGCTCCCGTCCTCCGCCAACCGCCAAAGCTTCCAGAGTCTTTCCTCAAAGGACGTGCCTGCTCTTCCCCACATTTCTATGATGGTCTCACTCTCATGACCAAGCACTGGAACTGGTTCAATGCCGACGCAATCGGTGTGATACGCAAAAAATATTGGAGTATAGTGCAGGCTGTGAGAATAGGAGAAGGACCGATTAGAAAGATGATACAGGGCGAGTTGGCTGTATTGAAACAAGATACGGTCGACATCCTGGGCAAGTATCCCACCCTCATTGGAGAAATTGGAATTCCATACGATATGGTAAGACCTGAATTTGCTGCCCTTATAGATTGTCCGATTGGAGGCTGAATCTATCTATAGGATGACAAGAAAGCGTACGGATACGTCGACGGAGGCCGAGGCGAGGGCGACTACTCCAGCCAGCAGAAAGCCATGGATTGTTCGATGAACGCTTGCGATGGTCCCAATTGTCTAAATTATGCCATTTGGAATTACGTGCCGGACAATGTCCATGAGTGGGGTGATAACTGGTAAGTTCATAGCTCGGTTGTAAGAATGTGGAGCACTGACGACTGTGACACTAGGAATGGCGAAGACTTATCTCTTTGGAGCCTAGATGATAAGGAGCAGGAGTCGTATCACGACTCTCCTAGAAGCGACACTCCTAATTTTTCCACAAACTCCAGTAGCTTGACCAACTCCTCAGCTACGCTCACGGTGCCCATGTCTGGTGCCGCCAAGCTCCGTCTCTCTCCCTCTGTGATCGACGCTGGCGATTTCTCTCCGGCCTTGATACTCGACGGCTCAAGGGCCGTAGCCGCCTTCTGCAGACCATATCCGGTGGTCACTGTCGGCATCCCGGAAAGGATCGACTTTGACATTACTAGCACCAAATTCAAGTACGCTGTGCGTGTACGGGCAGATGATATTGTCAACGAACAAGTTTACACTGAGATTTATCTGCCCTTTGTTCATTATGCTGCCAGCTTGGATCCTTCCCGTCCAGCAGGTCACAACCCAAATTCGGGACAAACAGCGTTAACGTCGACTGATGGCGACGACAGTAACCTCTCCTCGCGTCAAACGTCAAAGGTCGATCTTATCGAAGATGAACGAGCCATCAAATCCTCCGACCCCTCATCTATATCGATCCGCTCTGTTCCTTACTCGTCTTCCACACAACTGTCTCTAGATGTTGCGATCGTCGCTTCCCATGGGCGTGTGGAAATTCAGGGCCAGACGCTTAGGTGGTGGTATCCAGTGCCGGGAACAGGCGAAGAAGTGTATACTATTGAGGTGCAAAGGAATGGAGGTGCGTTAAGGAGAGATTTGGGGTATGTCCAGCAAGGGAATTTCCTTGACGTATGTCCTGAATGTGTTATTGCTTAGGTGTGTCAAAGCAAGCCAATATAATGGGCAAACGCTGATTAACTTATCTCTCTAAGGTTATGCAAGAGATTCAAAGGATATCGAATTGGAAATCCTAGTTTGTACTTTTGGGAGCCCATTCTGGTTTTTCTGGTTTTTGTACTTGTCGTTGTGTGATGTATCCAAGTGCCAATTACAGATGATCAGACTTGTGGACAAATTAAGGCATCGACGGCTGATACATGTTTGATATGAACAAATGGGACATGGGCGGTCGAGTACACAAATGATAATTTGAGAGATATGATGCGTGGCTAATGAAAGATGCTCTTCTAATACAATATACCAATGTTATCCTCGAGATTATTCCACTCCTCCTCTGCCGCTTGCTCTTCCTCGTATGGCCTTGCCCAATCGATGACCTTTGAATGGGCTTTTACACTGTACACACATCAGGTAAGGTCCCGTTTCGAAAAAAAATAATGTGATGTATAATATCTGAATGAGAACTCACGAGTGGGGACGGAAATTGAGGACTTCTAAACTATCTAAACTGACCGCTCGGGAGATAGCAACATATGTCTGACCTGTACGTCATCAAACATAGTCAGTCTCATACAGATGGACAATCCAGTTCGATCGACACGAAATGCACGTACCTTCAACGAAAATTTTGGCAAGATCAATCTTAACTCGCTCCAGTGTTTGACCTCTGTAATTTCTTAGCTTTTGGGCGCGGATCAGAAAGCAAGAAGAAGGGATATATATCTCACTGGCTTTTGTGGATGGTAAGTGCCCATGCCAAGATCAGCGGGATTTGATATCTAGTCGCTTCCGGCTGTCCCCTTGATTATTTGCAAGGTAAGTATTTCTCTCCAAAATCAAGCTAAACGCCAGAAGCGAAAAAGCGACTTACAAAGCATTCAGCATATCAACGCTCATCGAAGGGATGATAACTCTTTCTGGGACCTTCTTCCTCGCAAATTTAGATTGGGCAAATGCTACTACCGGAAATTCCAGATCCATCGATGTTTGGCCTTTGATAGCCGCTTCGGGTAGATGGATACCCCGTTTGATAGCATCTGGGATAGTGAGAAAGTCGACGACAGTACCGGTTGAGCCATTCACTAGGACGCCATCACCCATGTTCTACAGTCAGGGTGAGTAAGAAGTTGTTTCAGTTAAATGTGGCTCTCTGAGACACAACGAAGGACAAGCGACGCACTGTTACGAGCATGACCTGCGCACCTTCTTTGAGTGACAGGTGCTGAGGCCAGATGGTATTCTTGTTCAGTTTGATAGTTGCCTCTGTTCTACTGATTGGGAAACCACCAGCGGTGAATCCCGGTTCGTCGTGACAGTCATAAAGCGTTACCGCTCCAGGTAAAGCATCTAGCCGAGCGCTATTGACAAATTCCACATCTCTTTTTTGAGGGTAAAGGGCAACCGGTTCGATGTTATCTGGGTATTCGATCGGACGGTTAAGAGATTGAAGGAGTACAGTGTCATCGGGCGTGATAGTACCCCGACGCATAGCTTCGAGCATATTAATGAATCTGTCATCTCGCTGACGGAATACGCGGGTGAGGGTCTTAATATTTTTGTGAGAGAAAAGTTTGGGCCAGCATTTAGCTTCGAAAGCGAATTGAGGGATCTGGCCCTTAGTCACAGGTGGGAGTTGGAAAAAGTCTCCGGTGAGGATGAGTTGGATACCTCCAAAGGGACGGTCATCGTTGCGAACTATACGGCCGATGTGGTCGAGTTTGTCGAGGAGTGGGGCGTCAATCATCGAAACTTTTTTTACAGCCAGTAAGCAAAAACAAACGATGCTGTGATGTTTACGGCGCTTACTTTCATCAATGACTAGAGCTGCAGTTGTTCTCCAACGTTTGCGAGATAGCGCATTGGCCCGGACTTTATTAGCCAGCTTTTCTGCATTGTCTACGCCAAGTCCTATCCCTGCCCAAGAGTGAATCGTCGTACCGCCAATGTTCCTTGCATGAAAATTAGTTTTGTCTCGAGACTCGGGTTGGTAACGAAATGCTTACACGCCAGCCATACCGGTGCTTGCTGTGACTGCAAGTGACCATTTGACTACTTCTTCTTTCTCCGCTTTTTGGGCCCCACGGTATCCTTGCCAACTCCTGAATGATCGGGTGGCCTCTCTCTGTTCTCTCTCTCCTTCCTTCTCCTTGAATGCTTTGATGATAGCTCGTAACAAAACAGATTTCCCCGTACCAGCGGATCCTGTAAAGAAGAAGTTTTCACCGTTCATGATCTTTGCGAGGATTTCTGATTGCTGAGAAGAAAGTTCAGGCTCCCCTCCAACTGCAGGAAGCTCTGCCGTCGTTATATTGCCGTCTACTTGCGTTGAAGAGCTTTGGCCGGCCTCATCATCTGGGGGAAGTACCGATATATAGTCATCCATGGCCGTGAACCCATCATACCCGTTTTTATCTTCATTACGATCGTGCTTGCCTGCCTTTGCTTTCCTTCCTGGTGACTCCGTATCATCAGTGTCTTCTGACCGTTCGCGCTTGCAATCCTGTTGGTACGGGAGATGCAGAGGATGTGAGGGTGATGCCTTGGAAGAGGATCTCGGACCATGTTGAGCTGATGGGTCGGCAGAATCACTGATACGCTTTCCCTTATCTGATTCTTTCAGGCCATCCTTCCGATCTGTCTCTGATGTTTCCGGCGGTGGAGGAGTTTGTGGCCTTAGAGATGCCCATAACTTTGTGAACATTAGCAGATCCCGAGAAGAACCGCTTGGTGACTAACACTAGCTTCGTCATAAGTGCCAAACTTTTTGAATACAGCACCGGGGAACATATGTACCTAAAACGCGATAACGCAAGGTGAGTCAAAATGTTTAGCAAATAAATGGATAACTGACCTGTTGTTGGCATTCTGCCCAGGTAATGTACACTCCTGGACGTCTCCCGAATCTGACAGCGTAGAAACCTGGTTTTGGCATTGCGGCTTATGGGCTTGCTTATGGGTAGTTATGCCTGAGATGTGCGAGGAGGACTTTAGTTAGGGAAAAGAACAAACAAAGCGACCTCCACTTTCTGTTCTTCGCATCTCTACATTCAGTTATCTCACCAAAAATACTATGCCCACCTCGAGGTGTGCTGCCAGACTATTTTCACTCACCAAAGTACTCTGCCCTCACACTGCTTCTCTCACTCGTCCTCCCATACATCCAGCCAGGCCATATGCCACTATCCTTGCCTCATCGCAAAATCTCCATCAACCCCCCAGTGATCATGCCGGCCCCAACAATACAACTCGTAATCAGAATATAACACTTCGATCTTACCAGGAAGCAGCCATTTCCGCATGTCTTGATGCCCTCCAATCAGGATCACGCCGCCTAGGTGTTTCTTCCCCAACTGGTAGTGGCAAAACCACGATATTCTTGTCCCTTATCCCTCGAGTGCCGTTTTACGCTTCCCGTGGGAACGACAGTCATCCAAGAGATGGAAAGGGACAAACTTTGATAATCGTTAATAGCGTTGAGCTGGCAGAACAGACTCAAAAGTCAGCAGAAAGATTACTAGGTGATGAGTGGACAATCGAGATAGAGCAATCGAAAAGAGTAGCCTCAGGGTTGGCGGATGTGTAAGCTCATTGTGCTTGGAAATTGACAGTATTGCTCATGCAGACATGCCAGGACAATAGCGACATATCAAACTCTTAATAACCCTGATAGGCTATCCAAGTTTGATCCTTCAAAATTCAAGCTTGTCATCGTCGATGAAGCCCATCATTCCGCTGCCCCTTCGTATGATTACTGTCATTTACAATTTCTCTAATCAATGCTGACCACCATATAGTTATCTCCGGCTTCTCCACTACTTCAACGAAGATGTAAAGATTCCCAAATCACCTCAAGCACCTTCACCTCATCTACATGGTTTCAAAGTTCCCATCATCGGATTTTCAGCTACCTTTTCGCGTGCGGACCAGCATTCGCTCCATTCTGCTTTCGAGGAAATCGTTTTTCACAGGGATATGAAAGATATGCTGAGCGAAAAACATTTAGCTCCAGCTAAACTGACAATCGTCAAAGCAGACTTGGAACTGGACGAGGTGGAAACGTCAAGTGGAGATTTCAAGAACGCCGCATTGGCTCGAAAGGTGAATACAACAGAGATTAATGAGCTCATTGTAAGGACATACCTTCACCGTGCTTGTGAGTCCTGTCCAAGGTTTCCCCTACGGCCTTCCACCTAGTCCCATGCTGATGAATTTGTGTTATCTTGCCATGTCTTGTAAAATCTACCAGCTGAACGTCGCTCAACCTTGGTATTTTGTGTCGATCTCGAACACGTCAGTGCCCTCACCCAAACGTTCCGTAGCGCGGGCATAGATGCGCGTTCAGTATCTTCCAAATCGAAGCCTGAAATGAGAAAAGCGACCATAGCCGCTTTTGGAAAGGGCGAGTTCCCGGTACTGATCAACTGTGAGGTCTTGACTGAGGGTACAGATATTCCTCAGGTAAGCAATTTAAATTTCAAATCAAATGGCATGAGGATGGTTGCAGAATGTTGACATGCAGCTAGATTGATTGTATCCTTCTTGCCAGACCTACACAAAGTAGGAATCTCCTCGTACAAATGGTAAGTGCCCTTTCACAATACACCGTTCGCCTACCCTCTGAAAATGCGCTACCTCAAGGCTGACCTCTGAAATAGGTCGGGAGAGGCCTTCGATTGAGTCCCGAGTCCGGCAAGACGGATTGTCACATCATAGACTTGGTAGATAGCGTGGCGAATGCTAACGGGCTCATTGTCACACCGACCTTACTCGGTCTTTCACTGGACGAGATGGATGTCGAAGATCACGGTCGCGAATCAACTGAGAAAGCAAAGCCTCAAGGTACGTTTCATTCTTGCACAATCGCCCCCGCCATTGAAAAGAAAAAGAGATCGGTATGGGCTAACATACCTTCCTCGCTTCTCACTTAATAGATGAATTAGAAACAGTTCCTCCCATAGCTCCCGACTATGATATTACTTATCTGGACCAAGATGATCCATTCCATGTTGATGTATTTGCACAACCTGTCATTCAAAAGGTCTCCAAAAACGCTTGGGTTTCATGCGGTAACGGGAAATATGCTCTCGAACTCATTGGTACGTCGCCTACCTTCTATTATCCCATCCTTCATGATTGATTCTCCAAATGCTGACTGGATAAAAATTTGTTCCATGGTTTAGGCAGCGGAACTATCATCGCAACTCGAAACGATCCGCAACTCTACTCCATCAGCTACCGTCCCAACTTACCTCACGAACTCACACCGTTAGGCAAAGGCAGATCACCATACGGCAGCGTGAGAGTAGTAGGGCATGCACCTGATTTGGAGAGGGCATTGCAGGCCGGGGACAAGTTTGCGGAGAATAAGTTGGGTAGGGGGAGGTGCTTAGCGTGAGTCTTGGTGCTTTTTCTATCCCAACCGCGGTTTGTAATTCCCAAAAAAGACGCAAAACTGATCAAAAGCCGTACCGTATAGATTGTCGAGATATGCTCCTTGGCGTCAGAGACTGGCAAGTGAAAACGCCGTCAAGCACCTATTGAAACGTCTAGGGGAGGA
Source organism: Cryptococcus deneoformans JEC21 (assembly GCF_000091045.1). Taxonomy (NCBI): domain Eukaryota; kingdom Fungi; phylum Basidiomycota; class Tremellomycetes; order Tremellales; family Cryptococcaceae; genus Cryptococcus; species Cryptococcus deneoformans. Next base: position 433,188 of record NC_006693.1, read on the forward strand.
CAATGATTCGCTTCTTAACGGTCAGGGGAAGGAGAGAGTGATCAGTTTATGGGGCAAGAAAGTGTCTGTGGGAAGCTTAACGGCGGGAGAGGTATCTTCTTGGTTATGTGCCATGAAGAACGGTGCCAAGGTCAGTTTACACACCACTTTTCCACTAATGACGAGGACGAGGACGGAGCTAATTACGAGTACATACAGAGCATCAGGATAGCGAGAGATAAGTCGGAGGAGAAAGCGAGAGCAAAAGCCGAGGCTAAGGCTGAGAAGGAAAGACAGCAACAGCTGAGAAACTTGCCTCTCCCACCTTCAACATGACGAAGGCATCGTACGTCTCTTTTGCCAAAAAAAACAAGAACAAAATGTGCATACCCTGCAATCACGATACCCCACCATTTAGCATTGATACCCAGTACATATATCCACACACAGACACACCTCATAGATTCCTAGATGCAAAGAGATAGATACTACCTCCTCAAAGCTCTCATCACATATAATCTCGCTTGAATCCTGAGTCCCTCCCAGATTTCTCTCCACCACTCCTTGACCCATCTGATCTGCCTTTCCTGGTTGGCCATTTGCCAGTCTGCATAAAATTGCGTGAGGCAGTCTTCCTTTCGCCTGATATCCTCTGGAGATGGCGGATCAGATGCAGGGGGTAAAAGGGAGAGTCGATGGTCTAATTGGGCATTAAACGCTATATTGTTGGCAGCCTTTCACAGCGAGTCTCTGTCAGTTCTCATCCCTAACCCACTCAATTTTGGCAATGGGACGGGATCTCACCCAAAAGCGATGATTCGTCAGATCAACCCTTTCTCTTCTCAATCGCCATTCAAGCTCCATGTTGTCAAGCTTGGCATCCCCGGAAGAGGAAGGAAACTCTGAAGCAGAATAGGGCGAATTGGCCGAGGGACGAGTGGGTGGTTTGGAGGCGTATAATATGGGCCGGATATTTGATAGAGGGTCAGGGCTACATTCATGGCCATTAGTTTGGCCCATTTGATCAAAACAATGTTATACCTACGGAGCCACTAGGTCGACACCTGTAGCAGGGGTATCATTCCGGTTGCTTCGTCGCCTGCGAGGAGGGTCGGAGGCGGTTGAGCTGGTCGATGTAGACGCGGTAAAGTGTTGTATGTATGGGAGGATGTGGGCTACGCGGGGCCTTGCTGTTGGGAGCATTGTCATATGTATGGAGATTGGAAAGATGTTTGAGAAACGGAAATACACGAAAAATGACGAGGCGGCCAGAGGGAACGAGGAGAACCAACATTTCGAAGTTCGTTGCGGCAACAAGTAAATAAATAAATTTACCGTTCACACCATATCTCATCCCACATCCTATAACATCTCCACATACCCCATTTCACTGCATCGCCGATCATGTCAGCCCTCGACAACAGCACTGCACCCTCATTGCAAACCAAAAAGCGAAAGAGGACAGGCAAAGAGCGAGAAGAAAGGAAAAAGGCCGCAATCCAGGTGAGTCCTATACTTTCTCAAGTTCATGGCGTCAAATACTTATGTCGAGTAGGCCAAACAGGAAGCCGAAGCTGTTGAAAAGGCAAATGGTGAAGTTGAGGGAGGCACCATAGTGCAGGACAGTGTGCAAGAAACTGTTGCACCCCAGGAGGCTGCTTCTGTAGAACATGAAGCTGGTCTATCATCGGTTGATGTTGAAAAAGTTGCCAAACGAATCGTAAGTCTCATTACGAGCTTGATGGTTTGCATTCTTGCGAAATTGACGGACCTATGCTAGCCCCAAGCTCTGAAGTCTCTTCACCCTGTATTCAAGCAAGCAAAAACTTTCGAAACTCGCCGTCTGATCAAGAAAATCAAATTTCTTCGGTGAGCCTGTTTTTATTTAAATCTTTTAGCAGTGGACGGCCTTCTAACGATCGTATAAAGAAACAAGGATGTCAAGGATGAAACTGCTGATTTGGAGTCTCAGTTGAAAATTATTCATGTAGGTCATACCTATTCAGTCGTCTGTGTACTGGTTCTAACAGTGATTACAGGATATCCAACTACAACCTCTCGCCAAATCTCATCTTCTGGTCAAGCTTCGTAAACATCCTCTCTTCAAACAAACCCCTCTCCCTAGCGAGATCTCATCCCTCCTCTCTCCTCCTTCTGCCACGACAGCCTCCTTTGCAGGTACTAGTGCCACTCCCGCCTTGATCAACAAAGCCGAAAACCGACTTTGCAGCGCCAAGATTGTGGCAGAGAGAATGAAGAATGTTGTTAGTTGGACTGTATGTGAGGGTGGCGCCAAACTTGTTATCGAGAAAAAGCCGGCCACCATTAGCGCTGGGAAAGGCGGTAGCAAAAAGGCAGCAGAATCGACTGATGAGGAAGACGACGAACAAGAAGAAGGGGAGGAGGCCAACGTTGGAGACATTTCACGTTCAATGGTTAATGGATCCGACTCTGAAGAAGATTCGGACGATGAGCGTGTTCTTCAAGATCGTGCTGCAGATGCAGCAGGCTGGGAATCTGGATCCGTCTCTGGCTTTGACAGTGAAGGTGGAGAGGTTGACATCGCCAGCGAGTCCGAGTCCGAGTCTGACAACTCCGACGCCATTGCTGTCCCTTCTGCCAAACGTGCAAAGACCGCCGTCCCTCCTCTCCCTCCGAAATCCAAGCCCCTCAAGTCTGAAAAGGCAGATAAGCCTCCCAAATCCGCCAAAGATTTGACTTCCTCTATCTTCTTGCCTTCACTTTCCGTCGGATTTACTCGTGGGGATGACGATGATTCTGATCCTGATCTGGATGATGACCCCAATGGAGTCGCAGGGAAACAGCCGGTAGTAAGGAAGAACAGGCGAGGTCAGCGAGCTAGACAGGCGTAAGTTTTACATTCACTCCCACTCCGCTTTTCGCATAATATATATGGCTTTTAGTATCAATGCTGACTGTCTTTATCTTCTGGTAGTATCTGGGAGAAGAAGTATGGCAAAAATGCGAAACACGTTGTCAAAGCCCACGAGGAAGAGAAACTTCAAGCCCAAAAAACCAGGGAGAAAGCCGAAGCGAAAGGGAGAACGAGAGATTCAGGATGGGGTGCCAAAAGTGGTAAAGCTGTTGGACCTGCTGTCGCTGCGGGCCCCGCTCAAACTGCCGCTGTGTCGCACACGCAAAAGGTGTATTCGGAGCCAAAGCAATCTCAGACAGAGCAGAAGAAATCGCTTCACCCGTCTTGGGAGGCGGCGAAGCTTCGTAAACAGAAGATGGGAGTTGTACAGACCGAGATCAAAGCACAGAAAATCGTGTTTGATTAATCTTTTATTCTACTGCTATGTTACCCGGATCTTATAATGATTGATGAGACATTCTCTATGATGCATGAGATTCTATGATGCAAAGCCTAGTTTCCTTAAAAAAACAACATGCCGTAAACCCTGATGGCTACGTTTTTCTATTCGCATTTACACCCGAAGACCCTTAAAGGAAGTTGGAAGGATAAAGGTAGTCCTCAGGAGCAACGAAGTTTTCCTTGATAGACCTCATGGAGACGAATCGGCTGAAGATAGCCATGGAACCAGACTTGTCGTTGGTACCGGAAGCTCGGGCACCACCGAAAGGTTGTTGACCGACAACGGCACCAGTAGATTTGTCGTTGATGTAGAAGTTACCAGCAGAGTTTCGGAGCTTGTGGGAAGCAGAAGCAAGAACGGACCGTTCCTTAGCGAAAACAGAACCAGTGAGGGCATACTCGGTAGTGCTATCAATGAGAGCAGGCATGTTGTCGAACTCGGCGTCCTCGTAGACGTAGACCTGTGCAGATAGTCAGCTATACGTGCATACAGGCTGGAAATGAAGAGCGTACGGTGAGAACGGGACCGAAGATCTCGGTGGTCATAGTGAGGGACTTGGGGTCCTTGGTAACGATGACCGTGGGCTTGATGAAGTAACCCTTAGAGTCGTCGTCTGCATTGAAGATAAGAATAGATTCACATAAGGGAGCTAGAACGAGGACTTACAAGAACCACCAGCAATCACTTCATCACCCTCCTTCTTAGCCTGCTCGATGATACCAGAGATCTTGTCGAAAGCGGGCTTGCCAATGACAGGACCAGCAAAGTTCTCCCACGCGGTGCAAGGGCCAGTCTTGATTTTCTCGGTCTCAGCGATCAAAGTGTCCTTGAAACCGTTCTTCCAGAGAGAAGCGGGAACATAGCACCTAGAAAGAGCAGAACACTTCTGGCCAGAGTACTCGAAAGCAGCTCGGATAGCCTGAACAACACCAGACTTGATGTCGGCAGAGGGGTGATAGAGATGGAAGTTCTTACCACCAGTTTCACCTACAATTCGGGGGTAGCCCCTGTAGATGTCGAGGTTTTGGGCAATGTCCTTCCAGAGCTTTCGGAATATGTGGGTGGAACCAGTGAAGTGGAGACCAGCAAACTCCTTGTGATCAATACACTGCTTGACAACCTCAGGGGGGTTTCCAGGGACGAATTGAATAACGGAAGGAGGAAGACCGGCCTCAAGGAAGATCTTATGAACAATGTAATTGGAGTAGGTGGCCATAGGAGAGGGCTTCCAGATACAGACGTTGCCGACAATGACAGGAGCGCCAACGAGGTTACCACCGATAGCAGTGAAGTTGAAGGGGGTGACGGCAAGGATGAAACCTTCGAGAGGTCGGTACTCAACCCGGCTAAGTTTACAATCAGTTTCAAAGCCTTTCAAACTGAACTGATAATCACTCACTTCCAAACACCGGTAGAGTTCCTGGGGGGCTGTTGCTGGTAAAGCTCCTCAACGTATTTCACAGAGAACCTCAAGAAGTCACAGAGCTCTGCGGCAGCGTCGATTTCGGCCTGCCAAGCGTTCTTACCCTGACCAAGCATGGTAGCGGCCATAAGCTCGTACCTGTACTTGCCAGAGATTAAGTCAGCAGTTTTGAGGAAGACGGCAGCCTTGTCCGCCCAGGGCATCTCCTCCCAAGTTTGTCTGGTGGCAAGGGCACCATCAATGGCCTTCTGGACAACTTCAGGGGTAGCGGCGTGGTAAGTACAGATGTTCTTGGAGTGGTCATGGGGCATAGGCTGGGCCTGGATATCGCCAGTCTTGACCTGTGAATGATCCAGTCAGCTTTTGTTTCTGTTGATCGTTGAAGTATCTGCGTCGACTAACCTCCTCACCGTTGATGATACAAGGGATTTCGACGGGGCTGGCGGCGAGCATCTTGTCCACAGCGGCTTGGAGACCAGCCCTCTCAGCAGAGTTGGGAGGGTAGTTCCTCTTTAACGATATTGTTAGTAGGCTGCTAAAAGTGTACGAGAGGGAACAATGACATACCATGGGCTCATTGTCGATAACGGGGACCTTGAAAGTGGCGAGTTGGGAAGTCATTTTTGGTAAGGATGAAGAAAGAAAAGCTGGAAGAGGAGTTGTAAACTGGGGAATGGTTGATTATTATAGTGGCGAGCTTTGGGATGGACGACCGCGGCAAACCCGATAATCATATACGGCTATCCCGTCCCTGGTGGGTTGCACGTGCCTAGAATAAACGATTTCGGATATCGCCGTCACACAAAGCCCAATACGAAGTCGTGTACATGCATATACATACCTCTGCCAGTACATGAAATATCCTGCACCTTTATAAAATGGAGACCTGCATTACGGCCTGTTGTTCCCCTCCTTTTCTCTGTCCACCAATAGGCACGAGTTGTCCAAGGTCTTATACATAATATAAATAATAACGGCAGATCAACAACATCGGCCATCGCCGAGACAGCCATGAAATGATGATGATGATAAATAATAATTAAATATTCACCGACGGCTATTACACTCGCGAATCGTTATCATCCGACAATCTCCGCACTAAGCGCCACGTCCGACCAAATCTTCAACACCCAACCGCCTTTGCTTTTTTCATAACTCGAGGGAACTAACAGATACACCCCCGAATCTAGCTTCATTTTGCCAGTGGATACACCACAAATAGAATCAGAGTACGGCCCGGTGGTCACGAGTTGTTCACCCAGGGCGCCTCCTTGGGCGCGCTTAAAAATTGTAAGATTGATGGGAACTGGAGAACGTGTGGGTAGATAAAGGCGTGACCTATGATTGGTCTCAGTGTCGTTGTTACATTGTAAAGCTGGTTGTAAAGCTGTGAGCATGACTCACTGTATCGTTGCAGGTTTGGAGAGAACCATTTCAACTCTTGGATTGGACTCATATGTGCCTCCACTTGGTCTACCGCCGGCGGTGCGCTCCGTCCTGTGGTTAGGGTCAAATATTTGCTGGCAATGGTGGATGACTCGAATGTTATGGGAGTACTCACCAGAATCCATTCACTACTCTGTTGTACATCCCCGCTCCCTCTGCAGCTATAGGAATAATGGACACCGGAGCAGTGGCTTCTAGGCTTAACGAAAAAAGACCTGTCTGACCTGGCTCAAATGCCGATACAATTAATGTGTAGGTATCGGCTGTCATCGGAATCAGCAATTACTTCAGTGAGAAAATGACATGCACGTACGTTGCAGCTCGGGTATATCACAGTAAGCTATCCCATAAGAATATGACCCCGTATCAGCCACAATAAGATCCTCAGATAACCTGCACACTGTTAATTTGATGGATCTTTTGTGTTTTTGAGGTATGCTACCTACTCATACACCAGCTGTCCTCTTCCCCAAATCAGTTTAACATTCCACGGGACATCCTTCTCTCCGTGCAAAATAATTCTGCCTGAGATCTCACTCTTGCCTTCCCCAGGCCGCACGACCACCTTATATTGAGGATTTGTCATGTGGGTCGGCCAACCTGGATGACCACCAGCACTGCGATCTGTCAAATTTCCTGATATGCGCTGTGTAAATGGTAGTGTACGGCTGATCCGCTCGAGAGAAAGGGAGATGGACGCAGGTGCGAACGCGTTGAGAGTAAACCCTGTCTGATCTATTCCGCGGTCTCGAGATGGGATGAGAGTGAGGTCACTGGTAGGCCGACGGAGCTGATAACGGACGAGAAGGTGGTTACTGTTTGTATATGGGTTCTTGTCATGAAGTTAGCACGTATGCTTGAAAATATTCGTGGAGGCTTACAGTCCGCTCCAATCCTTCTGAATATATCGCTCCCAAATTTCTAGAGTTATTTGGCCCCAGACCTTCGAAAACATGCAACGCGATGTCGTCTAATGGCCGATCCCTACTAGTGATGTGCTGCGACAAAAGAATCCAAACCTCCGACAAGCTGCTTGAGGGAGAGGAGGCGTTGACATGTAGTCGATAACGAGTATTCATCATGCCAGGATCGGCATCAGACGGTAAATCTGGAGGTTTGGGCCATGACCTGTAGAGAATAATAACATAGTCAGCACCTATCCAGTGTACGTGGAACCAGCGCTCACCAATGTCTTGTCGCTGTGTTGGGCATTACACTCGGTTTCCAATTGAGATGCAAAGCCTCAAACTCTGCACATACCTGGTCCCACGACATGGTAAAAGACGTAGCTCCTGGATCAAATATATCCAGTATTCGCTCATGTCCCTCTTCTCGTAAACCTATTTCACAATGAGCGGTCGAAAAAAAGGCAGGGAGTATGCACTCACGTATCACTCCATATGCATGAAGCTTAACCAGTCCTTCGCTTACTTTGCTTCCAGTACCAAGACTGACCATCACATTACCCTTATGCCATGCCTCTTTCATCCTTTTCCACTCCTTTTCTCGTTGAAACCCTTCCTTCAACCCTATTCTCTCCGGTATCCATCCCATGAACTCATATATATCTGAGCTAGGATTGCTGCCTCGCAAAGAGTACCCACCATGCACTTTGAAATATCCTTTGAGCGCTAGTGGTGCCCAAGGGCTGCCAACTGATGTGGGTAGTATATGCGGTGCGGGGTGACAGGTAGTAAATAAAGGTGTTTTATCCCTTTTGGAGAATGGAAGCAGGCTGTCTAGTACAACCTGGAAGATTGCCACCTTAGCTATTGTTATTTTCACTGGATTTCACGTACCGATCTCCATGCGCCGTTAAGCAGAAGTTTTAGGATGTGCTTCCCATTTTTGGATCGCCTTGGGCGACCGTGAGCATCCTGAGGATATAAGTTCTCCCAGCCAAACTGTTCCATCAATTAGTAAAGTCAGCTGATCTCAAACCATATAGAAATCTTACTGCTGTCCCAAACTGTCCGGCATGCTTGATACCCACGCCCATTGCAGCCACTACAGAACAATCGGATACAGGGCCCTGACGCATTACCCAATCACCCTCATTTGGTGCCTGATGCAGCCAGCAATCCGCTTGTATGTCCCTCCATTCGGGATCCATGTCCAGCTGGGCAGCAGCTAATTCAGGCTGTACTGCCTCCCTGTAAGGTTCGCCAGCATCGAACGTATCTCCCGGAGGCCGCCAAAGTTCAACAGCCACCCCGTTGATGAGGCTCGCACGCCTCAAAACCGCTATTTCTTCTCCTCTATCCCCAATCTCAGCCTTTGCCACATGTCCCCCCAGCTGTTCAATGCGACTCTTGACCTTCTCTGCACGTTCTAACACTAATCTCCATTTTCTTTTTACGGTCTCAATATCACTTTGAGGGACAAGTTTGGATGATAAAAGATGGCCATATGCTTCAGCAGCAGATATGTATATGGGGAAGGCCTTTTGAAGTGTGGGAATAGGAGATGCTACAGGTGACAGACTGGAGAGTGATGCTTCGGTTTGAATGGCTTTGTTCCCTAAGTCCTGCGGCGCGACTTAGCGATCTCATTTTCTCAGTAGATCTGATTGCTCACCGAGGCAACTTTGAGACCTTCCTGGTAGCTACAGAACGGCATGGGCAGATAATGCAGAGTTACGTCTTGTCGGAAGATTAAATAATGGCATGAGTCTTTAAAAGATATTTGTCGGTGGTTAATCAAATACGTAGCCAACGCTGAAAAGTGGGTTGGTTGTTGTTGACACCAGGTGAAAGGTGATGACGTGTAAGATACATCAGCCTAATCAGCCTTCGGGTCAGTTCCTTCATGTCCTCCGACCGTCCTGTGACCCACTATGATCGGTGTTCTCAATTAAGTTTTCTCATTGCTCCACATCCGCCGGCTTCTTGAAAACTTACCGTTCTTATCTATTCTGAATCTTGTAAGTTCACTTCAACTCTACACTCTATAAACATACCCCAGGCGCTGAATGCATCCAGCACACCCGGTATGCTTTTGAAGTCAGCTATTCGCTGCAGGACCCCGTCTAGGTTGGCGTATGGGTTCAGTGTCTCTCGACACCTTTCCAACGTTGCAACGGCTAAGAAGCTTTGGGTGAGCATAACAGGCCCGGCGTTTGAACATCGGCTCAAAGTTGCGTACTCCAGGGAGACAGCCTCGTCTTCTCTGAAGAGGTAGAGGCAGCACTGCATGCTCGCTCCCCAATTGTGGCGTTGGAATCAACAATCATTACTCATGGCATGCCGCATCCTGTCAATTTGGAAACCGCGCAATCCGTCGAATCCATCATTCGCGCTTCTTCAGCTGTCCCGGCTACCATTGCTATTATCAATGGCAAGATCCATGTTGGACTAAGTTCCCGGCAACTCGAGGGAATCGCAGATGTTAGCACGGGGCTGGGCAAGGGATCGGTCAAAGTTTCAAGGCGAGATCTTGCTCCGACTTTAGCCCTTAGGAGGACTGGCGGTACCACGGTGGCAGGGACGATGTACATCGCCAACAGTGTTGGTATTCACGTCTTCGTCACAGGCGGTATTGGAGGCGTTCACCGTGGTGCCGAGAACAGTATGTCATCTGAGAGCAGCAGAGAACTGTCAAGCTAACACTTCCTTAAGGTATGGATATCTCTGCGGACCTCATTGAACTTGGACGCACCCCCATGGCCGTCGTTTGTGCAGGCGCAAAATCCATCCTCGACATTCCTCGAACCCTTGAAGTTCTTGAGACTCAAGGCGTCTGCGTGGCTACCTATGGAGGAAACTCCGAGTTCCCGGCTTTCTACCACCCGAGCTCGGGATGCGAGGTTAGTCCTTTGTCATAATATTGGAATTGCACGTTTATTTTGTTCTTCAGAGTCCGTGGTCTGTACCGGATATCAAATCCGCTGCCAATCTAGTCTGTACGTCTGACATTTCGACCTTCTGGTGGATACATCAACTCACAAACCTTTAGATGCCTCTCTTAATCTTCCCACGCCTCTCAGTGCTCTTCTCGCTGTTCCAATTCCTTCCGAGCACGCCGATGCTGGCCTTACGGTACAGAAGGCTGTCGAGCAAGCGGCACGCGAGTCTGTTGAACAAGGCATCGACAAGAGGGGTAAAGAAGTCACTCCTTGGTTGCTGAAGCGTGTTGGAGAGCTTACTAGGGGTACTGCATTGGGACTTAGTGGGTATTTCGGCAATCGACTCAGGGTGTCTTACTGATCGTTTATTTTTTTGCAGACATCAAGCTTTATGAGAACAATGCCAGGATTGGTAGTCAAGTTGCGGTACAGGTTTCCAAGCTCTTCAGGGAACAGAAAGATGCATCCTCTGCCCTCTACATCCCGGTCTCCTCATCAGAATCTTTCCCTAAGCCGGAGTTGAAGAATGAATCTCCCAAGCTCGCGCTACCCAACACATCTACTCAGTCTTCTCTACCTTCCCCCTCTACCCTCGTTTTTGGTTCTGCCGCGGTCGATCTCACTTCCACTTCAACGCATAGTCTCGCACCCCGCACAACCACTCCTGGAGAAGTGTTCGTTTCTCCCGGTGGGGTGGGTCGTAACATTGCCGAGGCTGCTCAAAATCTCCTTCCTCCTAATTCCGTTCAGCTTGTCTCTGCATATGGATCCGTCTCTGGCTCATCTGAAAGCGATACGACAGAGCCTGATGCTTTCGGGAAGCTCTTGCTATTTGAACTTGCAGGTGCCAACATGAGAGCAGATGGTCTTGTGGGCAAGGAAGGGCGAAATACGGCAGTTTGCAGTTTGACCTTGGAAAAAGATGGGGATTTGGTTGCGGGAGTTGCTGATATGGGTATTGTGGAAACTTTGACTGAGGAATTTGTAAGGCCGCGTTTACGGCGAATGCTGCATACAAAAGTTGACATCCAATGTAGGTCGCACGAAAAATTGACGAGGAAAAGCCTGAGATGGTCGTCTTTGATTTGAATCTTCTTGAAGGGGTAGTCAAGGCCATTCTAACGGCGTGCCAAACCCTCAACGTCCCTAGTATGTCATCATCGTCATATAACGACGCGGTTTTACTTATTAAAAGCGTTTTTAGCATTTTGTGATCCTACCTCTACTCCCAAACTCCCTCGCCTTATTCCAGCTCTTAACATCCTCCTCCCATCTTCACCTTCCTTCCCTCGGCCGCTCACCCACCTCACTCCCAACCTTCTCGAACTTGACCTTCTTCATTCTCTCTTGAGCTCGTCTGCTTCTGACGATACTTCCTCCATCACCTGGGAATTTATCAACTCCCTAGGGCTTGACGGGGACTGGCGTGCAAAAGTCGAACGGTTCACCAATGTCAATGGAAGAGAGTGGATCAACGTTAACGGGGTCGTTCAAAAAATGGTTTCTTGTCTTCCTTATGTTGCTTCATTTTGGGTAAAAGCTGGACAAAGAGGACTTTTGCACCTCCGAATGACATCGGTGCCTCCTCAGCCATCACCTGATACACTGGTTCATCCCCTCGCCGGACAGCACCATGGGAAATACTTGGCTTTTACGCATTACACGCCCCCCGTTATCAAACCTGAAGAGATAATCAGTACGACAGGAGCGGGAGATACATTGGCAGGTGGGTTAGTAGCTGGTTTGGTGGGCGGCAAAGGTGAGCCCGAAGAAATTTGGGTTAGAAGGGCTTTGGATCGTGTGGGGAGAAGTCTCAGGAATCGACGGGCTGTTGGATAGGTTATTCCGATAGTAGCTTTGTTTTTGGGAACAATATGGTTGCATTTCATGGACATGCGCTGCAGATATTCTCTTGACAACGTAGTTTGATCTCTCATAGTCATAATCTTCACGCATCACCTTCGGCATCGCTCTCCTCGATCTATCAAGCCGATTCAATGTCAGCGTGTCAACTCAAAAATCATCTTGCCAAAAGACTCACATCACTTTCATTGGCCTTTTTGGGCTGTCGAATTTCACCGCGAGGCGTGCTCTTTCCTGAATGAGATATACGCCTGGATGGGTTGATAGGAAAGATTTCAGGAAGACCCGAGACATCCTTCTCCTGCGGTTTGTATCCATTTTCTTTCCCAATAGCAGACCTACTTCAATTTAGCATGGGGGTTTACGCCTATGGATTTTCACTCACCTCGCCCAGAAGAACAAGGAATGCCCAATACTCGGGTTTTGCTCGTTGAAATGCAAAACGGGACTTGTCCAACCATGGGTCCTATCCTGATTGAAGTACCCAAACGTCCACCTTTGCCAATCGGTGAGGACATAGTACTGGCATCCCAGGCGTTTGGAAGCTCCCCAGGCTCGGCTCCAGTACCAAGATGCCTTTGAACGGGTTTCATAGCGGTATGGCCCTGATACCACATATTCTTCCCAATCGGCCGTGGTGAAAGCGGAAGAGTTGATGGTACGAACGACGAGCTTGACGTCATCGGAGTCTTCACGCATAAGGAGGAACTCTCCAGAGCCTGCAATTTCATGAGTTACTGAGGCGGAAGGGCGTCTTAGGGCAGGTTACGTACCCATTGGCGATTTACTGAATCGGAACTTCCAACCTTTGGTCTTCATTTCTCGCTGGTTGACTACTTCCAGTTCTTCCCCACCATCACTTTCATAACCAGCTTTATCAAGGGCTTGGGGCCCCGTGGTTTTCAAGTCAGCGGGATCAGCATCGAGTGCTGTGAGTGCAGCGGAACAGGCTGCAAGAGGAAGTACAGAGAGACCTTTAGATAATATCAGTGATAAGATATGAAGTAAAAGCGCACTCGAAAAAACTTATGACTTACAGGTTTGGAGGTCGCGAGGAGTCTTAAGGGGGTTCGGAAGCTTGCTGTGAACCTGGGCGATTTTGGGGTACTTGAAACTGGGGTGTGGTTGAACTGGCTTATCAGGGATAGTCTTCCAGACTGGTGGAGGGAACGGCACAAGCATAATTAGATCGTCGTGAAAGCAGGGTATCGAAAGAACGTACAGTTGGCTACTTGATCTCCAAAGTCTTCAATCACTTGAACGCCCGTTAACAAGCCATCCCATTGTGCTCGAGGGCCAGTGCCGCCTGTTCCAGGAGGATACTGTTCTCGTAGATGGGGTAACGCTTTGCCGAGGTACTTGTGGAGTTCAAACGGAGGTTGCGGCATTGCTGTATCTTTTCTCCTATTAGTGGAGGGTGTAACGAAGAGCTTTTCATTGTATTGAGATGGCCCTGCTTAAGTACTAAATACGGACAGTGTACGCAAGGCCGCCGGTTATTCTCGGGAGGCCGGTTCCGTAGGATGCCACCCTTGCAGAAAGAATCAGTGAGATCATTTTTATTGGAATACATATTCTCCGAACAAACCCGATCCCATATCCCCATACAAAAACACCACAACAAGTCGTGGATTGTGCATCATGATCTGATAACCCATGGACCATGGGATGGCCCCAAAGAGAAAATGAGATACTGTCTATCATTGATCAATGATCGGTGATAATAAGATGTGAGGTAGATACTGCTAAGTCGAAGGCTGCTTCTTGATCACTCCTCCTAGTGCGTGCTCGATTTGTAGTTCTTAATATCGAATAGTAAACCGATCCTCGAATGGCTCGAAATGCCTAGTTTCTAAGTGGATGATGTGACAGCGGTGGCTGATAACTTGTCGGCAAGCTCGGACTGGGCGGCTTGTGGTGGTATTCAAAAAGAGGTGTGTCCCTGCGGGGTCCCGCAATTCATCTTTTATCGTTATCTCCATGCATTTTTAGGGATTACGGTGGCGGTCTACTGGAAAGATCGAGCGCATGCGCAACTAGGATGCCCATACCAAAATAGAGAATGAAAATTATGGGCTGTACGAGCGAAGAAGGCGTGTGCAGCATAAAAGGAGTGAGTACAACGTACAAACCATAGCCTGCACATACAGCACGATGACGCAAGACCTGCCGAGAAAGAAGTTGCACTACTGGAGGAAAGGACGTGCCTTCTTGTGTTTGGCCCGCACGCCTGCACGAGTCATCACCGTACCAAAAATCTTCCTGCACTATTAATATCTTTCACCTGCGATAGTATAATATAACACGCATTAGCAGCGAGCCGCCCTCACTTGTCGAATATACCTGCAGGAAGCACCGTTCTCGTCTTTGATACCCTTTCGACCACAGATACGTCACCGCCGGCGGGCAAAAGCAGTTTCAACGCGTCAGGAGTAACGAGTCGAAGGACTGCCCAAAGGACCCCCTGTATACTTTCAAGTCAGCAGAAACACCTCCTGCAGCGCCATCCCATCCGCCTTCCTCTTCCCCTGCATTTTCACGCTTCATTCATATACCCAACGGCCTTTCCTCACAAATCCTCTCTCTTTTTCCACAATATTTTGTCTCCTCCTGCAAGTATCCTATCGGCATCCCACAGGGACATAGTACACCATTCAACCGGCAACTACCAGCTACCACACCATCATGTCGGTGGTGCCCAAGTGCGACGAGACTGGCTGCACCGACAACGCCATCAAGGTGAACAGCCGTTGCCGTTTCTGCAAACTGAGCTTTTGCTGGTCCCATTTTGAGAACGAGACTTCTCATCCCTGTTTGACCGCGTCGCACCCCGAAACAAATAGGGACGGGTTCGAATTCGAGAAGGAACCCGAGGTATGTAACTCAGAAAGGTGAACAAAACAAAACGAATCATACTGACCCATGAAAGGTGTCTGAAATCTTGCGGTACCTCGATGTCCACGCTATCAAACACGAAGTCGAGTCTATATTTCCTGGGCACATTTGCAACTATGTTGGCAAACCTCAAATATGGCAGGAGCTTCCACGTCTGTGTGGAAATTACAATTATCATATCGTTTTGGGCTTTGCAGATGGGCAACGGTGGGCTATGCGGATACGGTTAAAGCAGAAAAAATACCTGCCCCCTCAGGCGCTGACGGCCAGCTTGGAGAGCGAGATTGCTACAGCCCGGGCATTAGAGGACGCAGGTTGTGCGGTACCGAGAACATGGGAAAGACCTAAAGATAGTCAATGTAGGTGTCATCGTACCGTCGTCGTACCTCTGTGTGAGTCGTAGCTGACCCAGAGCAGTATCCAAGTCCTTGGCATATTTCTATCAAGAATTCGTTCCTCAAGGTGACTGTACCATATATACACTGTGGACAGAACCATTTAACCAACAAACCAAGATCTTCATTCGAAATTATGCCAAATTCATGATTGGCCTCGAAAAAGTCCACTTCAACCAAATGGGCTCTCTCACCCTCACTGAAGACGGCGACGTTACTGTGGGACCCTTCATCGAAAAGCGGACAACAATTGACAATCCTCCTTATTTCCTCGGCCCGTTCCGTACTGCCAAAGAAGCTTATCTTGCTATCATTGACGTAAGACTACAGCAAACGCTAAATAGGTCTCGTTACAAACCTTCAAGAGAACTGTTACATTACTTGGTATTATTAGAAGTACGGTCGTTGGTCAGTAATTGTGCCGAGCTGGACAAGGGTCCGTGGTATGTTCGCCATAATGAGGATGACACAAACTGCATACGGGTGACAAGTGGTGGGGCAATCACTGGGATCATTGACTGGAAATGGTAAGTTATGAATCCATTATGTCAAATTCCCTCATCAATCCTGACATTGTAAATCAGGGCTACCCTCACGTCCAAAGGCGGTGCATTCGCTGCCCCATTCTGCTTTCCTGACGACAAGTACTCTGAAGGCCTAAACGCCCTCGGTGTCCGCGAGCTCGCCCTGATTGAAGCTTATAGAGATCTAGGCCGACCCGAGTTGGCTGATCTCGTTCGAACAGGTCGAAAATACCACCGCCTATTCGACGTCCTCTTCCGCGAATGCGTAACCCTCACAACGCTCAACGCTCTCCGTCGAGCGTTCCTTGGGCTGCCTGATGGGAAACAAGGGTTACCACAGACTTTGAAAGAGTGGATACAGGTTGCGAAGCAGAATTATAGCACGGATGAGCATCTTGAGACGATGCTCGCGAGGAGCGAAGAGTTTGTGAAGAACAGCAATCAGTCCGCGATGTACAGTGAGCATTGGGGCTTGAAGTAGATGGGATGAGGATCGCAGGACTGGAAAGGGGGGGGAGTTCAGTGGTGTGACAACGATAATGTTTATGGGCTAGGAAACTTCTCACGACGGAGTTGAGTAACCAGCGGTCGGAGGTTGAAGGAGATAGTTTGTTCCTTCACATATAAATCTTTTCATGATCCGCATGACTTTTAACGTATATAGTCTTATTGTCACATATCACATATTAGAGCGTGGTCTACGCTCTTGCGACGTATTATATGAATCTTTCACTTTACGGGCTACGCGTGCCAAGAATCGGTTCCAAAAAAAAGACAATGATAATAGGACAAGGAAGTACGATTAGTACTGTAGATGAATGGATGGAAGTAGTATGTAGCGGCGTTCGCCGCTTTGGTTCGAAAAAGTTCATCCTTCCTGCTGCTCTACATATCTGCTATGTCCAACAAGACACTTGCTAGATTTGTACTTTTCTTTTGGATCATCTTCCGCACTCTATTAGACAAACAACGCATAAGCCTGTAGTACATCTCAATAATTGATCACTCCTTCTATCAACACTATCGCTTAAGACAAAACGCCAAATTAATCTGCTTGAATATGACCACCCACCACCCCCGCGCACTTCCCATCGTCCTTATAACCGGCACCCCAGGTACCGGCAAGACTTTGCACTCCCAACTCTTAGTATCTGAGCTCTCGGAGGCCGATTCGCCTATACCCATGAAACACCTCAACATTGGAGATATCGTCAAGGAACACGGATTTCATGAAGGATGGGATGAGGAATGGAAGTGCTGGATTGTTGACGAAGAGAGATTGTTAGATTGGATGGAGGAAGTTGTGAATCCAAGAGATGGACCGGCTGAGACTGGTATGTTCAAAGTTTATTTAGTGTTATACCCAGGGTGCGTTTTGTTAATAAACGAACATGGTAATCTTACAGGGTTTGTTATTGATCACCATGATCCCTCGCTTTTCCCCGAGCGATGGATTGACCTCGCGGTCGTTCTCACTTGCGACAACGGTATCCTGCATGACCGCCTGACCGCACGGTGCGTACACGTCTCATTTATGCTTCATTGAATATCGCTGAAATCTCGCTATGAATATACAGTAACTACCCTGCCAACAAGATTTCCGAAAATATTACCGCGGAGATCATGATGACTTGTCTCAATGAAACTCGTGAATCCTATGCTGAGGAGATCGTTGTTCAACTTCAGAGTGAGGGTAAAGATGATGGAGAAGTGGAAGAAAATGTCAGGAGGATAGCGCAATGGGCGGAGAACTGGAGACAAAATCAGCAGGAAGAGGAATCATAGACATGTATGGGACATCGATAAGATTGATGGACGCTCGGATTGTAGATGGTACCGATTGCTTGTCCGTGCTTCTTGTAGAATATATTATGTGCATTGATTCGTAATAAAGAGGTCTGATCCCACGGATCCTCCTACATCCCACTCCTGTAACAAGACACCGCTTATCCGTAGTTGCTGCAATGGTAATTTAGAACTTTCTCTCGCAACAAGCAGAACATGTAAAAACTCACAGCCTGAAAACGTCGTTGAAGACGAAGTAGCTGCCCCCTTCGGGTATCAACTAATTGAGTAATTTTGTCAGTAGAGTGCACATTTCGTACCACTTGCTACAAAAACTTTGCATTCCTTTCCACGGACCCCCAGCCAATAATCTTCCGAGCTTAACATCAGAGGAATGGAACTCACATGGAAGACCTGAGTGAATTGGAGAGGGTTCTGGCCGTCGTCAACAAGCAATTGTCCGGTGACGAGCACGATAAGAGAGGCGACCTGGGGAGAAGATGGTTGGGCATCGATGGTAACTACCTTGTGTTGGACTTTTTGGAAGGGAAGGCTCTGCGAGATGAATAAATTGGCAAAAGTTCGAAAACGCGTTGTTTGATAAGTAATCTAGAAAACATAGAGAACATTAAACAGTTGCTTACGACGAGCTTCTCTGTGATCGCGGCAGAGCCTTGTACTTGAGTAGACTCCCAGGTCATCATAGATGTGTCCCTCTGGGATTTAAAAGTCAGTGTTCAGAGCGAAAAGTTGCTACAAGGAGAGCCAACACACGTAAAGAGACGCAAGACCATTACGGTCGGAGTCGAACTGCTGGTAGTAGAACTCTGTGCATGTCAGCTCTGTAAGGCACCAGTACAACTTCCATGTACTCACGAGTGAACTGCTGGGCAATGGAGGTGGGGTCAGACATTGTGGCGGCTGGAGAAAAAAGTCGAGAAGGACGATCGTAAACAACAACAGAAAGCACTGGACCTGAACTGAGGGCGGAGAGGAGAAAGCACAAGGGCATCCGCCGCTGGATGTGCCACTCTCGGCGTTACTGATTTGGTGGAGACGCACGTTGCGGACTGTCCCGATCCAACGAACTGAATGGTTTTTCCGCAAGATACGGCATACGACGACGCGAGCCGCGGGAAGAACGAATCGCGATTTGTCGGATCCGCCTGGGCGCTGTCATGTTGTCCGTGCCTGGATAGTGATATTGACGCGACGACGCTTGACTTTTTTTCGCTGTGCAGGCCCTGGCGCGATATTTTAATTTCGTTGCGGCAGGGCCACTTTTGCTGCGTATAAAGTTGGTAATTTTGGCATCTTTCCGATTCACCATCGCTCCGCTCCTTTGTTAGATTTTTAAGACGCACTTCCTCTCCCCACAGCTCCCCGTAGCCCGCCTATACATTCCCCTAATCATTGTTCCGCATTCTTTCACAGCATGTTCGCTGCCGCTGCTCTCGCTTCTCTCCTCTCCACCATCGCGGCGAATGCCGTCCCTTGCGTCCAGTTTGACTCGTCTTGGAACTTGTATGCTTTCGGAGGCGACCAGGATGTAAAGATCGGGGACAATAGCACCTGGAGCTGTGAGTAAAGTGTAGTTCTGGCGAATAAATTGTTTTGAGCATAGAGTAAATATTGACGTCAGCATTCGTAGCCCCAAGCACGACTCCCTTGTCTACCTCTGGCCGCCCGTAAGTTTTTCTTCGACTTGTAAAAGACCCAAAACGGGAAACTCTGACCATGCATCAGCCCATGGACAGGAAACAATACCCAATGTATTCTCTCCCAAACCAACAATGCTATGTACGTCATTGGCGGCGACAGCGACGATCTGAGCGTAAGTGGTCTAAGCGCCGCAGTCAACACATTTGTCGTCCCGTCGCTAATTAGTAACGTATACAGAGCATCTACGTGTACGACTTTGCGGATGATTCTTGGTCTACTCAAAGTACTTCAAGGACCCCTTCAGATCTTGGAAATTCTCGTTCATCTACCGTGCTCGACCACGACACCAATGTATTCTTCACCCTTACCACCGACTCCGGCCTTTACCAGCTCGATTTGAGTAGCATAACAAATTCCGCCTCAAGCGATTCCCTCAGATGGGAGGCTGTTTCGGACCCCAGCTTTTCTGTCGACGGTTACACTGCCACTCTTGCCCAAGCTGCCAATCACGTTTTCTTCTTTGGTGTGCCGGGGACCGCCGCTGGCTCGGCCAACCTTTTCGTGGTGCACTACGCCTACTTTCAACCGGAAGCTCAGGCTTTCAGTGGCACTGCATTCCCCGATACAGTCGGTCAGGCCATCTCCATCCCCAACGTCGACAACAACGTTCCTTACTCAATGGTCTTCATTCCTGACGATTTCTCCGATACCTACATCGTCACCCACTGGACTGATCTTAGTAACTACTCTGTCACTTCTGACGCTCCTTTCGGTCTTGACCTCATCAACTCTACCCAAACTCTCCCCGCTCCTACATCTCAAGATTCCACAGCAGCTTATGCCGCTTCTCCCTATGCCATCGTCCAAGTTGACGCTGCCGGTGGCATCTACTACATGTCTAACCCCGTCCAGTCTGACTACACCGTTTCTTCTAGCGCGTCTTGGGAGAAGCTCGGCTACTCCTTAACTGGTCTGAACGATTCCGCTTCCAACAACTCTTCCTCGTCTTCTACCGCTTCTAGCACCTCTACTGCCACCGGAGAAGCTGCTGGCTCTGCTTCTGGTAGTGCCTCCCGCACTAGCTCTACCGACGGTGCCAGCGCTTCTGCTAGTAGCACTTCCAGCTCTAGCTCTGGGGCCGAGAAGATGACTGCCAGTGGCGATATCTTGGGTATCTCTATGGGTGCCCTCGCTCTTGTTGCTAGTATCCTCTTGTAAAACGTCCGGACGATAGTTGGATAGAGGCCAGGAGCCTTGCTAATGAGTAGTAATAACTCGGTCCTTTGGTCAGTGAGCAAAGTAGTGGGGAGTTTAATCTGTACTATTATCTAGTGTCACAGGACATTGACGATAGCAATTCAATGTTTGGTCCTTGCATCATATGAAACATTTATCTTTCAGCGCCCATGAGCGCTCTGCGAACGCCATATTCTTGCTTGTTGCATGTCATTTCTTTTCGCCCAACATTAATAATTATTGATCTTGTTGTGTCGTACAAAAAAAATGATGACGACAACTTGACTTGTTTTAGAGGTTTCTCAAGAGTAACATAGTACAACCGGTAGCCGGCCATAAATAAAGAGTGATTGCAAGACAGTACGAGTAGTAAGTAGTTCATTCGCTCCAATTGATTTTCGACTTGTTTTGCATGTTGTCAGCCGCTTTCATGCTCAACAGCTCAGTCCATCCCTCTCGATAACTTCCTTCCGGAGGCATCATGACCCCCTGGCAATAACTCAATATGCCCTTCTGCACACATTCCACTCTCCCGATTGCAGGAACAATCATTTCTCCCGCTAACTTAGCTCACCAATCATCATTACGTCCATCGTATGTCAGGCTGTCATACTCGCCAGGAGTTTTCAAGTAAATGACAATGTCCACAGGATGGACATGTCGGACTCTAATAACCATGCTCCGATCAGCATTGACAATCAAACGGGAATTGATGATGAAGATACCGATCGCTTCAAGATAAAGTCAAGCACTTTCTGCAAAGTCATGCGGATTGTGGCAGGCCTTGCACCCCCGGTCCCAAAATCTCTTGTCAAAGGCAAAGACAGAGCTCCTACAAGGAGGCCGCCTGTATGGGCTGAAGTAATAATCTTTTACCTTGGCTACGAACCCTTGAGGGCTGACAAGGGTTGTAGTCACGACAAGAATTGTGCGAAGCATTGCCTTACTACCGATCATTTCAATCAGGTTTATATATGTATAAGAAGGTTGCATATGGTTATCTGTTGGAGGCATTTCCTGCCCCGTAAATAATTCTTGTTATCCATTCGGCATTGTCGTGTATTGTTGCTGACTTCCAAGGGGGGGGGCGAAGTCGAGATGTCTGGGCAGATAACGGGCGAGTCATTATCTCACATGGGTGTGTTTCGCTCTGATGGACTGTTCTTGTGTGATAGCTAACCGGTACGGGCCAGTGGAGGACAATGCATATGTGCGAAGCTACCTGACGGCACACAAGGTCCCCCGATCTTGCAAACAGATCAATCACCCCTTAATGCTCGAATAGAGACACTTCTTCAAGCTGCTGAGAGACGGACGCCTTTGGTTTTGATTGCAGGAGAAGGCTATCGTCAGCTGCCATGGAAGCTAGATTGTGCTTATGTGGTATTGGGATGGTAAGGCATACCCTGTGAAAAATTAGCGACAGCGTACCTCGTTAACCACAACATCGAAAGGTATTGGATCTCCTACACTTGGGTAGAAGCTGAACCCGTTGGTAAGGGAGTTTTGCCTCCTAGAGACAGGGATTACTTTCATAGGTATAAAATACGGTTCGACTGGGTCAAAAATCAAGGGGAACCTTGGTGGGACTGTGAAAGCGACCTTTCACTGAACCTTGGTACTTCACCAAAAAATACACCGACAACTACGGTCCCACAAACCCCCGGATGCGCAAATGTACATGAGGAAGGTCCGTCTGGTCTCGGGGCTGCAGCAAGGCTCATTATTCCTGTCGAGCCTCTTCGACACGTGAATTCTGGGTTTATATTGAACGCGCCAGATCATCTCTCGCCCAATAATGACATTATGCGGCGAGATTGCTCGAGTGGTTTTGAGGATAAGCTTATGTATTATTCTGCAGAAGGCTGTGGCAAATGGCCTAGAGGAGATGAAGAAATGACCTCTTGCCTGCCAACAGTAACGGATCAGGATGAAGAACCATCGATGTGTGTTTTCATTCATCGAATCAACTGCGTCACGCTACTAAGCTGATTACAAACCAGTCATTTATATGATACATTTGTCTGCCCAAATTGCCATCAAAAAACGCCCATGATTTATAAAGAAGGCCAGATCTGTGTCAAGCCTAGCTGTCCAGCATTTTTTCTGCTTCGCACTGCTTATGGCCTTTTCCCTATACCTCCCGGGTTCTCTCTCACACTCAATCCTTCTTTTCTTCTACTACGTCCTACCCCAAAATCTCTTGAGAACCTTCCTTATGATCTTGTTCCTCCAACTTTAGATGAGAGTATATCTGAAGGAGCGGAATGTAAAGCCAATCTGGGAGGGAGGGCTTTGTGGAAGGGATGGGTGTGCACGGATTGTGAAAGAGCTAATTGCAGGTATAAATGGGAAGTTTGGGTGAGTTTTCGCCTTTAGGGAACGCTATTATATGCTTATCAAAATGTAAAGGAGTGCCGAAATTGTGGGAACTTATTCGCTCCCCTTAGCCGTAACGAAAGCATGCCTTTGTCCGGTCTATCTTTCCATTTTCCACCGTTTATGGGAGATGCTATGACAATGCATACAGGGAGGATAATGATGCTATCTTCAATGAAAAATATAGCTATCGCTTATGATCTTCCCGATGCGTAAGCCAATGTATGTTCCTCCCCAAAAGTAGCTGAACTGATAATTTTAGGGGTACCGTATACCATGTAATATCTCATGATCGGATAGTTGCCGATAAATTGTTCCATGACTACCAGATAGAAGCGGCAAGAGGCTTCTGTTTTCAACGCAGAGCCCTGAAAGCGGTATGTTGTGATTCACGTGCACTTGAAATATAGCTGACACTGTTGTCAGAACACGGGTAAGCGGTATGGTATAGAGCAGAAGGCCATAAACTTACGGTTTGTAGTTAAAGGTGCTCTTTTGGCTCAGCATTTTGCAGTCAACAGTGGAGCGCCATACAAATATAATGTAGACACGCTGTCCGTTCCATTCGACCAATCTCCATCTTGTGTTATGGCTGCGTTAAACTTGTGAGCTGATTCTGTTAGTGGGACCCGTGGCTTATAAATCCCAAAAGGATTTCGAGCGGCACCAGTGATGTGCTGAAAGCAGACACGGAATTCAATGAGATTCTCAGTGTCATCTACCGCGAAGGACAAAAAATGGGCTGGCACGATGATGGGGAGCCAGGTGGGTCGGTCGCCTTACTGACTCAAAAAGCTGATCGCAGCTGAACTAATTCATGCATGATCGAAGGCTGAATTTTTTGGTAGGTCTTGGTCCCGTGGTGGCCTCTTTGTGTCTCGGTAGTCCGGCCGACATATCGTTTCGTCCTAAAGTCGTCAACCGAGCCAATGGAACATCTAATGCCGAGGTTGCTTTGAGCTTTACTCTGTCTCATGGAGTAAGTCTGGACTGCCTTGAGTCGTTTGTTCGTTCCCGCAACTAATAAAATGGGCTCCAACTGCTTTATCCAGGACATCATGATCATGCAAGGAAGGGATATTCAAAAGAAATATCACCATCGTGCGATGCCTTATGGTCTTCGTATCGCTGCAACGGCAAGGATGATATCAGACTCGTAGATTTTCAAAACTCTTGCGACTGGTGAAAACCAGCGGAGCCATGGGGACAAAATGGATGCCTGAAATCGTACCGTTTGAGATTGCAAAACGGAGTGTTGAACGCGTCAGCTGCGTGCTGGATCGAAGATGAGCGGAAGAGGATGTTTCGTATTTTGGGCGAATGCTCGGGTGTGGTGCTCTACCCGTCGGGCCATGCTTCGTGGTCAGGCTGAGCAGAAGCAAAGATTACGGGACTGTGTATACTTAATAATTATACATTCGGTTTGCATGTAAACTGACCATGCTGATCTCGAACGGTATCACTGCATGCATGTGTGGTGGCTGTTTTTCGCTCGGTCGGTGGTGGCAACGTAAATAAAAATAGCTTCTGACGTGGCAGGTGGAGGTCGTCGCGCTGTTCTCGCCAACCGGCATCATTTAAATCTCAACCCGTATTTATAAGCATTCCATCGCATTCTATACGACTTCACCAGCATCTCTTACATCGTCAACACCACCAGGTCGATAACCACACTGCAGCAAGTTCTCGGACTCTCCGCTTCTTCAACCTAGTAGCGTCAGACACCGCCCACAGCAGACTTTCTATAGCAATAATTGTCGGTTTATTTACGACGCGATGCTGAGCAACGCGTGGACATTTACGCCCCAGGATGCTCTGGGGTATTTTGGTACCAACCCAGATACTGGTCTCACTGAAGAACAGGTCAAACGGAATCGAGAGGCTTATGGCGAAAATTGTGAGTCTGGTTGGCTCATTAGTAGTCTCCGCGATATGGCGAGTAACTGACGCCTGATTATTAGCCTTGCCGGAATCGGCGCCCAACAGTCTTTTCAAATTGATTCTTGCCCAGTTCCAAGATCAACTTGTGCTTATCCTTCTTGGATCTGCTGTGGTCTCATTCATCCTGGCCATCTTTGAAGATTCTGCTGAACCTGGAGGCTCATGGATGACTGCGTTTGTCGAGCCCTTGGTTATTCTTCTTATTTTAGTTGCCAACGCTGCTGTTGGTGTTATCCAAGAAACAAATGCTGAGAAGGCTATTGACGTAAGGAATTTTCCCTTTTATAACGATCCTCGCTAAAAATGCATTTCATTAGGCTTTGAAAGAATACTCTCCCGATGAAGCCCTGGTTCTCCGTAACGGCCGCCTTTCTCGAGTCTCTGCCTCTTCCCTCGTCCCTGGCGACATTATCTCCGTCCACGTTGGTGACCGAATTCCAGCTGATTGTCGAATTCTTTCTTTTTCATCTTCCTCCTTCCGAGTCGACCAGGCCATGCTCACTGGTGAATCGATGTCTGTTGGCAAGACGGACGCTGCGATCAAGGACGACTCGGCTGTTAAGCAAGACATGACCAATATGCTTTTCTCAGGTACTATTGTTGTCAATGGTGCCGCCAAGGCCCTCGTTGTTCTTACTGGTAGCAGAACAGCCATCGGTGCCATCCACTCTAGCATCTCCAAGGGTGACGAGGAAGAAGAAAAGACACCATTGAAGCGCAAGCTTGATGACTTTGGAGATCAGCTTGCCAAAGTTATTTCTGTCATTTGCATCCTCGTTTGGCTTGTAAACATCCGACATTTCAATGACCCTAGTCACCATGGTTGGCTCAAAGGTGCTATCTACTACTTGAAGATTGCTGTGGCTCTGGCCGTTGCCGCTATCCCTGAGGGTCTTGCTGCTGTCATTACAGCATGTTTAGCCTTAGGAACCAAGAAGATGGCCAAACGAGGTGCGATCGTGAGGAATTTACCCAGTGTGGAAACGTTAGGTTGCACCAATGTCATTTGCTCTGATAAGACCGGTATGTCCCTCTTCTGTGGTGCATCGTTTTTGGTTTTGACTCTCTACAGGTACCCTTACCACAAATCAAATGAGCGTCTCTCGTTTCGTCACCTGTGACGATGCTGGTTTTACCGAGTACCAAGTCGGTGGTACCACATTTGCTCCCATTGGTGCCGTCACCAGGTCTGATGGACAGCCCTTGGATAAATCGACTTTAATTACACCGATTATCAGGAAGCTCTCTGAAATCTGTGCCATCTGTAACGATGCTAAGGTTGCTTATCATCCTGTAAGGTTTTGTGCATTTCATTCTTTTTTCTGTATGTATTAACTCTTATTCTAGGAAAGTGAAACTTACAGCAACGTTGGTGAGCCTACGGAAGCCGCCTTGAAGGTCCTAGTCGAGAAGCTTGGCTCGGACAACGACCTATTTAACTCCGGTCTTGCCACGCTCGACCCCCTTGCTCGCGCTACTGCCGTGAACGACTATTACGACTCCAACGTTAAGCGTCTTCTTACCTTTGAATTCAGTCGGGACCGCAAATCCATGTCTGTGCTCTCTCAATCATCCAACGGTACTTCTCTTCTTGTCAAGGGTGCTCCTGAGTCGGTTCTCGAACGATGCTCCAATGTGCTTCTTCCCAACGGTGTCAAGGCCTTTACCCCTGAGCTACGAAAGAAGCTCGAGGAGAAACAGCTAGAATACGGGCACAAGGGCCTTCGAACCCTTGCGCTTGCTTATGTCGATGAGTCGGATGGTGATGTTTCTCACTATAAGACCGATAGATCAGAGGATTATGTCAAGTTTGAGCGAGATATGACTTTTGTCGGCCTCATCGGCATGCTTGACCCTCCTAGGCCCGAAGTTCGTGACGCTATTGCCAAATGCAAGACTGCCGGTATTAGAACTATCGTCATCACTGGAGACAACAAGAACACTGCCGAAACTATCTGTAGAGAAATCGGAGTCTTTGGACATGATGAGGACCTCACAGGCAAGAGTTACACTGGAAGGGAGCTTGACGCCCTTAGTCATGAAGAGAAAATTGCTGCGGTTCAACGAGCCAGTCTTTTCTCCCGAACCGAGCCCACTCACAAATCTCAATTGGTCGACCTTCTTCAAGGCCTTGGTCTTGTCGTTGCCATGACTGGTGATGGTGTGAATGACGCTCCTGCGTTGAAGAAGGCGGATATCGGTATTGCTATGGGTACTGGCACAGACGTCGCTAAACTCGCCGCCGACATGGTCTTGGCCAACGACAATTTTGCTACTATTGAGAAGGCGGTCGAGGAAGGTCGTGCCATCTACAACAACACCAAACAGTTTATTCGATATCTCATTTCCTCCAACATTGGTGAAGTTGTTTCCATCTTCCTTACTGTATTGCTTGGCATGCCTGAGGCCCTTATTCCGGTCCAGCTCCTTTGGGTTAACCTCATCACTGACGGTCTTCCTGCCACTGCTCTTGGATTCAACCCTCCTGACCACCAGATCATGAAGACGCCTCCTCGATCAGGCAAAGAGCCCTTGGTTGGCGGTTGGTTGTTCTTCAGGTATATGGTAATTGGTACCTACGTTGGCTGTGCGACTGTATTCGGATATGCGTGGTGGTTCATGTTCTACACCGGTGGTCCTCAAATCTCCTTCTACGAACTTGTAGGTGTCTTGGCCTAGGTGAACCGAGTATTTACTGATTCACTCTGTAGACTCACTTCCACCAATGCTCTTCTGTATTCAGCAACCTTGACTGTTCCATGTTCACTGGTCTCCCAGCCCAACGTGCTACAACTGTCTCACTCTCCATCCTCGTTGTCATCGAGATGTTTAACGCTTGCAATTCCCTTTCTGAGAACGAATCTCTCTTTGTCCTGCCTTTATGGTCGAACCCGTACCTCGTCGCGAGTATCATCCTGAGCATGGCCCTTCACTTTATGATTCTCTACGTTCCCTTCTTCCGGGAAATGTTTAGGATCACCGCCCTTAACAAGGAGGAATGGATCGCTGTGATTGTGATCTCTTTCCCTGTCATTGTCATTGACGAGGTTCTCAAGTTCATTTCGATGAGAATGGTGAAGAGTGAGAAGAGTGGGAAGGCTCAGTTGAAGGAGAAGGCTGAATAATGGGGAGAGTGACGGGTTTCGATGTGTGTTGGTTTTTGTTGACAGGAAAAATGTAGTTATCAAAATCTACAATCGCATCTCACTATATAGAAGTTATATGTAATGTTTTCGGATCGTTAGATGAGATGATGCGATACATATGCAAGACGAATAGATGTTTGTCTGTCTTTCAAGAAGCTGCGAGGTGATTCCAGATATGGCTTTCGCTGATTATTCCTCCTGTAGGCATACATACGTATTTCTGTCCTTTTTTTCTAAGCTGTGAACGATAAAGTCACGAACAAGACAATATTCTAGCGGCTTTGTGAGGCATATTAGGGGATGGAAGATTGGGGGAAGCTTGGTCCGTTTATGACACAGCAGGCAAGGCGTGAGAAGGCATAGGAAAATCAGTGAGTGAGACTGCTTGAAGGAACAGAAGATGACGAGATGAAACTCATGGTTAAACACTGCAATGTCACTTGGACGGAGGGCCTATCATCTATCTCACAGTTATCGTTCGACAACGCTTTCATTTGGATTGACCTCTGCAGCCGCACATTCATGCCCTACTCCATCCACTCCAACTGTGTTCCTGCCCGCCACCAATTTAAACGCCTAGGATACGAAGAACCGAAAATGGCCCTCGTCGAAATAATTTCACCCAATGTGGTATAAAAGCCCTATGCGAACATTGAGGTCGACATCAAAAACGATGTATTGGATTAAATTAGGGAGAGAGGATAGAACATTCTATATCCTTGTGAGTGAACAAATTTGTTTGGCTGTGTCGCAGTCTTGTCCAGGTCGATGCCTCCATGGCAGGTCCTAGCAAACAGCATTGTTATTCTCACAACCCCCATACGAACGGAAGGCAACGACGAAATGATATTGCGAATCCAAGGAGCGAACCCAAAAAAAGGCCCGTAGACTATTGATTTAAAGGTCTATTCCCTATATCAGCAGAGCGCTCGGTGCACCACGGCCAACAGGCAGAAATCAGGGTTCATCTTATAACTGTGCCCTACTCCAGTGCCCGAAGCCGTTCTAGAACAGCGCAGCATGGCCCACTAGGGAAACGTCTCTTACAGTTTTGGACCAAGCTTCTGACAGTATAAAGTGAGGGTTTGATGGAAGAGAAGACGGATGAGAGAATCAAGAGACGGAAGAAGGAGCTTGGTGGGAAGGTTAGTGAAGGGAGTCCAGAAAAGATGTTCCTTACATTGCAGAGATATAGGAGATTACAGAAGATGAAGTTTACCCGTGGAAGCAAAGTATTGTTCGTTAGCAACATGAAGTTTAAGCAGTATTTACAAACCTACTCATAAAATAGTTCCTCGGAAGACTGACAGAATGCTGGTTCGTGTCGGCCAATAGAAGCAGAAGAGTCAATTAGAGAGCCTAGATGTACGAGGGCAAGGATGCCTTGTACCGTCGATGTCTCGAAATAGCGGAGCTGCATACTCTCCCATTTTCTGGCCCAAACACCCTCAGATATATTGACGACTCTTTCGTCAGTGAGATCGCATTGAGCTCATGATGATAATAGGACAGATTTTAGCGGATTATCGCGCGTAACGGAGATGGATCTTAAATCAAGCATCCCGAAGCATGAGCTCGGTTCATTGCCCACAATGGCAATCGGAAGTTACGGCGGAAGACTGTGTGGTCTAGGATTCTTGATATATTTTCTCTTGCTCCAATGGTTCACAAGTATCTCTTGGAATTTGGCTAGCCCCACGAGCCAAGCAAAATGGACCCTCCAGTTGGATCTCTGTTTGGGTCCATGAAAAGACTAAATACAAAGCCATCCGATGCACGGATGGACAAAGCATTCGGAGAACGATGCTGGTCGATACCAGCCACTAGTTACTACCAGCTACTCGCAAGTCGGCAGATCTGCACGTTTGTCCCGTAAAGTCACTGCTACTTGTCGACCTGGACCTGTGCCCAATATCTCTCCAGCCGGTGGACAAAATCTTAGTGGTTTGCTTCCTGTCTACTAGCGTAAACATTCTGGCCGCCAGACGAGGCCTGATCAAATTATTCGATTTGCAGATGTTATTAACATTAAGGAGTCATATCCGCGCATGGCCGTGACTAACCATCAAACAGCATGCAACTCACTAGCTGGATCGTACCAATCTAGATATAAGAAGTGGATGAGCCGTGCTCCTGTTGTTGATTTTCCCACGCCACCCGAGCATATATGCCACACCAACGGATGTGAGGCATGAGGATAGCTTGTCATGAATTGCAAATTGAAGTAACGCTTCGAATGGTCACTGGCTGGACTCGCATAGAGAATAATAGCGGCTGATGAGAAGGGAAAGATGTAGTGAGTAGCGCGTAAGTATGGAATGGTTGTTCTCTTGTGTTGAGGCGAGAAAATATGTCGATTTCATTCGTGACGAAGTGTTTCGTGCGGCCATGCGATGGACGGAGCTGCAGATGATGGTGATCGTCACGGCGTCAACATCACTGCTATTTACATCCCTTTATTAGGATCGTCGTCTGCCTTAATTACTCCTACTTTTTCGGTTACTCCGGCCATCGCCGACCAGCACAATATTAATATACGTACTCGAGTAATTAACAATGCGCCAGCTGGGTGGACGCTTAATAATTCCGAATACCCTTAATTATTTTGAAATACAGCGAGCGGGCTAACGGATATTCGGAGTTAAACCTCCACTGTCCCTGAAATTTTGCGGGGTACATCAATTCAGGGGTTCGGGAGGCCGCGACCAACGTGCCAGACGCAGAACGCGGACGCGGTAATGAAACTGATTCCGCTATGATGAATAGTGGGAAACGACGGATTAGGAAAGACGAGGAAGAACCAAGAGAGACGCGTCTGGCGCTGGAAGGAAGAGGGCGGCGGAAGTCCACAGAACGAGAAGAGACGAGTCCAGCAGCAGCAGCTCATAGCAGTAATACACAACAGGGCGCTCTAGTAAGCTTTCAATTCGTTCACGTCTTTCTATTCCACACTATAACTTCAGTCACTGTAAACGCGTTTAATAGCGCATCGCCAGTATACGCGCACACTACACGCCGCCTCCTACCTGCCCAACAGTTGATTATAGGTACGCCATACACCCTTCCTGCCGCCGTGCCGCCGCCCTTGCCGCACAAAAAGGACTTGTGTCACCACACACTCTATCGACGCGTTTATCCCGCTCCCCATAAACTCGCGTAACTAGGTACTTGGACACTCATATGCAAGGGTGCCTCGTCCCTGGTCAGTCGCGCATCCATCTTCATCATATCACCTACGTAGATACGCGCGATGCTTTCATCAACACCATCTTCTTCCCAACAAGAATCAATACGTACGCCTCTCGCTCAAAGCGCATCCCTTCCGCCATCATTCGCGATGCCTGGGCAAAGTGAACGGCCAGATTCAGAGGAAGTGAAGTTGCGAAGATCACCCGACACGACGCCTTCATCACCCTCTGTATCTGCATCCGTCAGCGCGACCGCATCATCACCACAATCTCTACCTGATACTCGGGGTATCAGCATGAAAGAAGACGGCGAGGAAAAGGATGTTGATAAGCTGCTCAAAAAGGTCGAGTTGGAGAAGGTGAGCGCGGAAACTGAATGGAGTTTAGCATAGTCTTGCTGACCATCACAGAAAATGCATCAACTGCAACAACGACTTGAGCTGGCCTCAGTCAAGGCCTCCAATGGCTGGACGGATTTGTCAGTGAAAGAGATCGAGACTGTAAGTATCAAACACAAGCAGCCGCTAGACTCAGACGGAATGCTGACATCCTGTAGAAGCTTCCTTCGACTCCCTTTCGATCTCGTAAAGCTCATTTGAGTGTTAACACAAGGTCACCAAAGGGCAATAATCAAGTGTCTGCCAGCCCGGCGATCCCTTATGAGCCACCATCGCCCTCACGTCCATGGCAACTTATCGACGTCCTATGGCAGCCTCTTCCCCCACCTTCCCACGGAATGTACCCTACTTCTCCTACAAGCCCTATGAAGCGAGCGAGGACGGACGATCATCCCGAGGCTCCTCGGCCTAATGGAGGAAGCCACGCGTATCCGGTGGCACTGAGTAGCCCTGGCGGTAGTCGTACCGCTGGCCTCGGTCATCGACGTGCCTCTAGCTCGCTGTCTGGTCAGACGCTTGATAAGCGTATGATGGCTGCCGGGCCATCGTCACCATTACGATATGGCTTCGAGCACAAAGAGAGGAAGAAGCGATCACAGTCGCAATCAACGCATTATAGAGATAGGGTGCCAACCGAACAGACTACGAGTCAAGACGTCGATGCTGCCAAAGCACTTACCTTCATGCTTGGCGGAGGGTCAGAAGACGGGGGGTCAATGTCTCGTCGATCTTCCAGTTCACTTCTGCCAGCTGCGGAGACAAGCTCTCTACCTCTCCCCGACTCATTCGCAAACTCTGCTCCTTTATCACCGACCATGAGCTCACGCCGTTTAAGCCAACAAACCACGCCACGCCCCACTGTTGCGCGCACTCCCAATTCTCATGCGCGATCAAATTTGCTTCGTAATTCTGGTGTATCAAATGACGATAAACGACCGGAAGAAGACCAGGATGCTGCAGAGTTGATGATGTTCTTGGCTCATTCTCCTTCACCTTTGAAGTCCGCAAGGAAATCCGTTCCTGCGGAAAGTGCCGACTTACCTGATAAGCCTAGCTTTGGTGCGGCAGCAAGGGTACTTTTTGCAGAAGAGGACAAGGTCAAACCGCCTCTGCATTCTATTCTTGGATCAAGTCTGCCATCATCCTCTCATGGCAAGAGCCATTCCAGGACGAGTTCATACTCCCATTCTAACCTTGCACTGGCTCCGCCCATAACGCCCGACAGTAAAGACGCGGATAACTCTCGCGTGGAGAACGAAATATAGTGACTGAAATTGTCATTCACTGGTATTCATTCCTGGGTTCTGGTTAACTGTCTTTGGGTTTCCCTTTGAGATACATATAATGCGGCTGTTATAACAAATGATTGATTTTGTTTAGATTTTATTGTTGGTCGTGAAATGTTGCCAACTACCTTTTGGAATTTTTTTGTACAAGAATTGTAATGATATTCGAAGAGATCTTATTAAGCGAGCCGGAGGTTTGATGAGCCGGGGTAAAGATGATGTTGATGAGACTCAGCAGGTCCCTGATCTCAAGTCATTCATAGATAACAGCTGATAAATTAGAGATGCTGAAATGCACTTTTCATTGGTTGATTATTGGTATGCTTCATTGGCGACGGCAATCCCGTTTCATTTTTTTGGTGCGACAAGTTCGGAGTTAGGGGTTGATTGATAGGGAAAAATTGTAGCGATCATGTAGGTCATGGGAAGAAGGTAAAAGATTAAAATGATGGAAGATCTTGTTTTCTGCCCAGAGTTAGTCACCCGTGAGCCCTCTCGCTCTGGCCACAATATAGTTGTAAATATTTCCATTGGCAGTAACAGTCTCCAACGAACTCTAATAGTGTAGTAACGCCGCGGAAGTCATCAAGTTCGAGAAGAATATTTGATACCAGGCAGTATCGATCGATGTATGCATCCCTTTCCACATGGGTAATAGGAACTGCCGAGCCGAACCGTTGCATAGCACATGCATAGCCCCGGAGCTTGAGAAAATGCCAAGCTCAAAACTGGACGAAGCGAAGGAAAAGAGTGAGATCTCTTTGCTTTAACATGTGTGGTTCCAAGGATTAATTTTTTTGGTTCCACAAAAAAACGAATAAGATGTCGTAATGAAGAATTTAAGCTATCCGTCACCATTTAGTTTCGGTGTTCATATTTATTTACGATTTCGTCATCCGGCGACTCTCCTGTTACATACGCGGTCCAATAATCCCTTCTTGCCCATATAATAGCAAATCCTCGTACTTTCTTCTCTTCATCCCATCCAATCGCTTCAAGCCCCGGTTTTCGCTGCCTACCTTCACCATTCCTCTTGGTGTACAGCTCGACGTCCCAGTCGCATATCAGCTCGCTGCTGGACCAGGGTGGTGAAGTCGGCCACATTCGATCATATCAGGGGTGTTGTTCAAAAAAAAGGAAGAGAAAAACCTTTCTGGCCATGATTTTAGGAACCGATATCGACCTGTCGTCTATACCAACGGCGTTTCTCGAGGTGTGTATCTCGGTCCCTTGCGAGTACACGATGAAAGCTGACCATGAGAACGCGTTCCCCGTCACCTTCCAAATTTGTTCTGGCTTGTCTTTTGGACGACCATCTAGGCTTATCCTTTCCCAGCGGTTGTGATCGTGATCGATTCCTCTCTCCGCCCAAGACCGCCGCTCCATTCCAGAGACACAGATGTGACCGTTCGGCAAACTGATGGCCAAATATCACCCCTTGCGAGTCCTCCAGTGCAACAGTTCGCGTCAGCACCCGTGGCGTGGGGGAATCAGCGATGGAATGAATTGACTCAGGGGAAAACAATTGCAGAGTGCGTGGATGTGATTTCACAGAACAAGTTGCAAACTTGGGTGGAAGGTGACATTGGCGAAAAGTCGGAGAGTTTTACGCTGGACATGAAGTTGCCGGAAGGCGTAACTCTTCATCTGGCAAAGACGATATTGCCATTAAGTCCACCGTCCGCCTCTCAATCGTTTTGCATCCTTACATCGCAATATATCAATAAGCCGGAAAGCTTCACCCCATCAATCTCATCCAGTGATGTTCTTTTCTCTCCTCTACCGCGATTTTCCCAGACTTTTTCTCGGTCATCTTCTTTTTCGTCCAACCCTAGAAGGTCGATTGATGTCCCTGCTTCATTACCGGGACACCGGGGTTCTGCTACATCAACAAGTAGCAACCTGCGCTCTTCGGTCGATTTGACCTCCCCTAATTCTGAATACTCTCCACCAAGCCGTGAACAAAGCACGTACTTCACCCATCGCTTCGCGGTCAGAGAAGAACGGCCCTCAGTAAGGCGGAGACGGTCACCGCCAAACTCGTTTAAGAGATCAAAACCCCCTGAGAGCCATGCTCAGGACTGCTGGGACTTGGTAGAGAACTTCGACTGGTCAAAAACAGCATTAGGGCCGAGAGAACAGTGGATGGATGCGTTAGATCCTGTTCTGGCAATCACTTTTGAATCTAGGACGGCAGATTGCGCCTGGCTAGGGCCTGATCTAGAGCTAGTTTAGTGAGATACTATCTGTCTTGCAAGAATAATGGTGGCTGACTTTTACGATCAGTAATAAGGCGTATCAAGAGCTGATTGACCATCCCAGTGCTTTTGGAAAACCTGCACGACAAGTCTGGGCTACCAATTGGGACTACTTGGAACCCCTGGTCAAACGATGTCTCAGTGGGACCCCGGTCTACAAAGACAATGACCCCCTTTTCTGGCGTCGATACGGCAATGGTCGACTTCTGGAACATTATCACACTTGGCGATATGTACCGATAACAGGCAAAGATGGCTCAGTGCTTGGTATCTTCAACCAGTCAATTGAGGTCACCGACTCGGTACTGCTAGAGAGGCGAATGGGCACGACCAGAGAACTATTGGAACACATGTCGTTTATTCGCACAACGGAGGACTTTTTCAGCTCGATTGCCGACGTCTTTAGTCAAAATCCTACCGACATACCGTTCGCACTTTGTTACCGGGTCCGACAAGTTGACACCGATGGCACATTTGTCCATTTGGACGTCTCTCTTCAGTCTTCCGTCGGCGTACCCGAAGGCCACCCGTCTGCTCCAGATCAAATTCCTATCAGCTTCTTTAATGGCAACCCTTACCCTAGCAATGTCGAGCGATCATTTTCTCCCGCTTTCTCAATCGTTTCAATTCACTCTTCGAGCAGTCATCGGGTCTGTCACGTCTCTGAAGACACTACACAGTGGCCCATCGCCAAAGCCCTACAAAGGCGACAATGTGTCATCATCGAAGAATGTTCGCAATTAATAGAAGGATATCCTATCCGCCGCTGGGATGAGCTTCCATTCTCAGCCATTGTCGTGCCCATATGCTCTGAGGGATCTCCCGAAATTCCTGACGCCGTCGTTATCCTTGGTCTCAACGTCCGACGTTGTTTTGACCATGAATACGATTCCTGGATTCACTCTATTCGATCACAACTATCTTCGGCCCTTGTGACGGTCAAGGCGCGTGAAGCTGAACAGAAGATGGTTGAGGAAAACGCACGTATGGAGAAAGCAAAAGTCGCCTGGTTCAGAGGAGCCGCACACGACCTTCGCAGTCCACTAACTCTTGTCGCTGGACCGCTTGCCGATGTGCTTGACTCGGATCTGAGCCCCAATCAGCGCACATCTTTAACGGTTGCGCAACGCAATCTTGATCGGCTAGTGCGCTTGGTCAACGCCCTCATGGATTTCTCGAGGGTGGAAGCTGGACGGATGGAAGGACGGTTTGTTCCTACGAACTTGAGTCAATTCATAACACAGCTCGCAGCTCTTTTCAAGCCTGCAGTAGAAAGACTGGGGTTAGAATACGTACTTGATGTCCAGCCAAGAGAAGAGCTTGTTTTCGTCGATCCTGTTCTGTTTGAGACCGTGGTATCAAACCTTATTGGCAATGCGCTCAAATACACTGAAACGGGCTGTATCACTGTTCGGGTGAAATACACGGATTACGCAGAGGTCTCCGTCATCGATACCGGTGTGGGTATACCGAAAAACGAGTTGGCATTGGTGACCGAGTGGTTCCACAGGGCGAGTACTGCCATTCATTCGGGAACTCAGGGAACCGGATTGGGACTGGCGTTGGCCAAGGAGTTGCTCAAGTTGCACAAAGGAGAATTGCTTGTTGAGTCTCAAACCGCCAATGAGTCAGGAGGTCCTCATGGGTCCATTTTTACCGCGAGAGTTCCTCTTGATTTCAAGCCCTCACCATCGGCTCATATCATTCCGTCCGTCGAGTCTCCCAAGACGTTTGGTAAATACAGTCAAGTCGTTGCAAACGAAGCCATGCGCTGGGTCGGTGACTCGGACGACTTTAGTGAGGCGTGCGACATGTCGAGCGGTACCGGAGGCTCAAGTGCTAGTAATGGCTCTGGAAACACGACCGCCTTCGGGCCCAAGTTTGCAGATGCCTTTTTGTTTGACAGGAACGACGTCGTGCTTATTGTGGAAGACAATGCCGACATGCGTGAATACATACGGCAGCTTTTCACCCCTTACTGTACTGTAGTTGAAGCTTGCAACGGTGAACAGGCTTACAGTATGGCTACCCAAAACCCTCCCAACCTCATTTTGTCGGACGTGCTCATGTCCAAATTATCCGGTACGGAGCTGTTACAAAAGATCAGATCTCATCCTGACACTCGCATTGTGCCTATGGTCCTTATTTCGGCTATTGCTGGTGATGAGTCTAGGGTTGAGGCTCTGCTAAACGGCGCTGATGACTATCTTGCCAAGCCTTTCAAACCCAAGGAACTCATCGCGCGCGTTCACCTCCACATGCAAGTTGGCAAGAAACGTGCTAAACTTGAAGCGCTATACGCCCAGCGTGAAACGGAGCTGACAGCTCTATCTGACTATTGTCCGATCGGCATCTTCCGGGGAGACAAATATGGCCATATTGTTTATGCCAACGCAGCTTGGCGTGCGCAGAGCGGTCTTTTGGTGGGTGATCCCAACGATTGGGCATCTTATGTGCACCCGGAATCGAAAGCGCAGCTCTTGGAAGAATGGAATCAGTGGCTGAGGGGGGACTTGAAGGAGTTCCGAGCGGCTTGGAGATGGTCTAATGGTATTCCTGTCAGGAGCATCTTGGTCCGATTAGATCATGTCAAGGAAGGGTTTTCTGGGTTAATTGGGTGCGTGGTGGATGTGTCTCATGAAGAGAGACGATTAATCGAAGCCGAGGAAAGAAGAAAAGAAGCGGAAGAGAGTAAACATCAGCAAGAGCTCCTTATTGACTTGACAAGTCATGAAATTAGGACGCCGGTGTCAGCAATCCTACAGTGCTCAGATCTTGTTAAAGAGAATCTTGTAGCTCTGAAGGACCAGTTGAGAGGAGCGGGACCAAAGGGCTTTGTGCCGACTCCAGAACTGCTGGCTGATCTTGAGCAGGATGTGGAAGCTTTGGAAAGTAACTCGCCATCTCCTATCGAACTAATTTCTAAACTGACAGTGATTCTTTTTTGAAGGTATTTATCAATGCGGTCTTGTGCAGGAACGTATTGCCGGAGACGTTCTTTCCAGCACATCTTCCAGTGGTGAGTTTTATCCAACCCATATTGTGCTACAATGGTACTGACCTGTATTCCACTAGCTGTCCGAAAGATCACCATCCAATACGACGTGTCGTTTGTCCCTCCTGCTGATGACTCGTGCGCCGTCCCTTCGTCTGGCGTGCCCGACATCCTTCCTGCAAAAGAAAATACTCCTCTATGGCTGTTTGTCAGCGTTACCGATTCTGGACCTGGTATGACAGAGCAAGAGTTATCTGTCTTGTTCCAAAGGTTTGCTCGTAAGTGCTGAGCCCATTTCTCTTTGTTGAAGTTTACGTTGACGAGTCTTGATTTCAAGAGGGCAATAAGATGATTCATACAAAGTATGGCGGAAGCGGTTTGGGGCTGTTCATCTGTCGAAGTGAGTGACTGGAGGAAACTTTTTTTTTTCCAGGGGGGGATACATGACGCTGAAACCGTCTATAGAGATTACAGAGCTTCTTGGCGGTCGTATTGAAGTGCTTAGCCAACTCGGGCACGGTAGTGGTGAGTTTTCGTCTGCTTTGTTATCCATTGTATACCGCTGAATCAAATGCCTTTTTCCCAAGTTTTCCGATTCTTCATCAAAACGCGCGCTGTCGCCCCCCCTTCCGCCATCGCTGCTCTCGTGGAATCCTCTCCTCTCAAACCGATATCCGCCACTTCTCCTTCTTCCTCGTTAGCCATGAGCCGATCATCTTCTCGAAGTACAAACGTCACCACGCCCATAGAGGGTAGCGGGACTGAACACGTGTTGATTGTGGAAGATAACCTAATCAATCAGACTGTCCTGAAACGACAACTCATCAAGGCGGGTCTATCGTGCAACGGTGAGTCGTCCATCCCCACCTTCTGTGATTCCCGCACTTACCTTGGAATAGTCGCGAGTAACGGCCTTGAGGCTCTCAATATCATCCGTGAAACCCATCGGCAACACCGACGGGGTGGGCCGAACCGTAAAAGGCTATTTGACGTGGTATTGATGGATCTCGAGATGCCGGTGATGGATGGTATCACCGCCGTACAGGAGATACGAGGATCCGAAGCCGCGGGGACGTTGGGAAGGAATATGGTGATTGCTCTCACGGGGAATGCTAGACAAGGACAAATTGATCATGCCTTGGCTTCTGGGTTTGACGACGGTGAGTCGGAAATACTGGTTTTATTTGTGCCCGGAGGGCGATGTGGATTATGGACTATTCTGACATTTGAGTGTAGTCGTCATCAAACCATATATCCTGGTGGATTTGTTGAAAAAGATCAAATTTATGAAAGTTAGAAGGTTGGAGTTGGAAACTGCGAAAGCTCAAGAAGAGTGAGAGCTGAAAGGGTGAAGCAGGAGGGAGTGCGGGGTGCAAAAAAAGGAGTTTTTTTTTTGGGTATTGAAACTGTTTCTTTAATGGACGAGAAGGGTTCCCGTCTTGGGTTTTGGTTTCGGTACGCAGGGCTCTCAAAGCTCTGTTTTGTTGTAGCGGTAGTTACAGGATATCACATTTATGTTTCGAGTATAATATATAACGGTCAAGGTTAGTTCTCGGAAGGCATAATTAGTAGCATTTATCTATCGGTTAGTTTCTGCATGTCATTTTTTATTTCCCTGAGTCGCCAAGGAGAGCGATGATGCCTCCGGCCCAGAGCTCCTGGCGATATAGAAGAAGTGTTTGAGAGCGGTTTCAGTGTCTGCGAGTGCGGCGTGGTCGGTGTCTGAGGATGCATGGGCGGCTGCGAATGCGACGGCTGCTGCGATGAAGGATCCTGCAGCGGTGACGAGCAGCATGATCCCTGGCGAGCGGAACATGGCGACTGCGCATTTGCCCGTATGCAATATAATTAATACATAATCAGCCCTCGCTTTTCTCTTCCGTCATTACTACTCGTCCACTCCACAATGGCATCTCCAGCTCCCCAAGGCGACCAGCGGGATCTCCCCCCTCCATGGTAAGTTGTCCTCCAACAGCGCAGCTCACTCCCCAAGGATCAGACAGTTCGATCCCAGCTACCAGACATACTTTTACGTCAACCCGACCACAAACCCGCCCACCACTTCCTGGACCCACCCCGGCCTTGCAGAGGGACAAGTCCATCCGGAGCAGGCACAGGCCATCCACGAGGCTGGGCAGACAGGGGGCGACAACCAGGGAGAGGCTGCAAAGTTCCTGAACTCGGGAAGCGTGGCCGATCCTGCGACCGGGAGCTACAACCAGCCAGGCGAGATCCAGGGTGCTGGCGGGCAGACTCCCGAGGCTGGCGAGCGGGGATTGGGCAGCATGGTGAGCGGCCTGATGGGCAAGACGAACAACAACAACGTATGTGTCTACGATCCATGGACGGGTGCGCAGAGCTCATGTACGTCTCCGCAGCAATATGGCTACAACCAGCAGCAGTACCCGCAGCAGTACCCGCAACAGCAGCAGCAGCAATCTGGCGGTAGCAAGTTTGGGTTCGGGACGGGGATGGTCGCGGGCGGCGCTGCGTTGCTCGCCGGAAAGCTGATCTCCAACGTCGTCGGCGGGGTAAGTCGGGCGGTGTGATTGACGCTGGAGTCGGAGCTGACGAATGCGACGTTGACGTGCAGCGCCACAACTCATCGGGCGGCGGCATGTTCGGCGGGGGAGGAGGCTACAGCCACAACATGGGTCCCCCTCCCTTCATGGGCGGTGGGCACCATGGCGGGCACGGCGGGCACCACGGCGGCGGCGGGATGTTTGGCGGCGGCGGCGGCGGCCCCGGTGGCTTTGGCGGTGGTCCCGGGCGATGGTGAGCTGTAGCATAGTATGGTAGATGCATATGCATGTAGCGAATTCGTAGATACCTGGCGCATGTATCCCGTCGTCGCTCCCGCTGTCTCCGACGCCATCATCCACGCCGCCGTCGACGTCTGTTCCGCGTTCCGCATCATCTCTGTTTCCATCTACTCTTTATACTGCCATAGACTCATTCATTCATTTGTCCATACATTCACTCCCACTCAGCAGCCACCACCCACCCTCGGCCGCCATGACAGAATCCGCAGGCCACTCCAGTCCACCCATGTCCCCCGGCACCCAGCCTGCCGCCCAGCCGCCCGTCACCCTCAAACTCAAACACTCGATGGCCGACCGCGCCAACTACTCTTCGTCTGAAGAGGAAGAGGAAGGAGAAGAAGAACAACTGGCAGAAGACAGACTTTCTACATCTCCACCACCTAAAAGGAAAAAGCTCTCTTCCACACCTACCAATTCATCCGCAGCGTCAAAGGGAAAACAGAGCATAAAACTTACTCTTGGACCTCAACATGCCCATCTACAACAGCCTTCCTCGTCCTCATCGGCTTCTGCGGGCTCTGCGGCGAATCAGGGCAAGAAAAGTTATGACTGGCTACAGCCCTCTGCAGCTGGTGCTTCGCACAGCGGACCTCCCGAACGTGAGCGTGAACGCGAGCGGAGCGCACTCTCACCTGGTGACCTCCCCAGCGCACTCTCACCGGGAGACCTTCCCATCCCATCTGTCTCTGTCGCCTCTGCCGCCTCGGGCTCGTCGACGAAAAGCCTAGGCATGTCGCCCGCTGAAGAAGCGATTGGTGGTCTCCTCGATGAGTCTGTTGATGACAACACCAGCACCAACGACAACGGTGATCCGTCTACTCTGAAAAAGGAAAATCAAAGTGCACCGAAAGCGAAGCGGAGCCATCATAAGAAGAAGGCATCTGATGCACCCCCCGGGCCTGGAAGGAATTGGAAGAAGGGCATGAAAAAGTGGGTCTATACATCATCCCCCCTCTGTTTCTCCCTCCCCAATCCCCTCGGTCTGCCATCGTGCAAAGGAAAATATTCAAGAGCTGACACCATTATCCTGTTGGTATAGGGCCGCACCAGGAGCACCAGGGGTCAAGCTTGAGAATGAGGGCACCCCGGCAAGTACGCCTGCGTTTTCAGCCATCAGCCGTGAAACCTCGCCGGATCCTCTCGGTGAGTTTTCTCCTCTTCAAAACGCACGCCAAAAGTTGCATTTTACTAAACGAAAATGTCGCAAAAGGCCTTCCCTCCCCACGCCTCGCCCCCGACACCCAAAGTATGACTATAACTCCGGCTCCCGTTCCACTCCCTTCAGCTTCCTGCCCCCCGTCCCCGCCCTTCATCCCGGCCGACCCCACCACCCTCGGCTTCCCCGTTTTCTCCCACCCCATCGTCCCTCCCAAAATCCATCTCGGCACATTCCCAAAAGTCACTTCCTTTTTCGCACCCATCAACGGAGGCGATTCCGGGCCCTTTCCGAGAAAAGAAAAAGTTAGGAGCTGGACGTTTCAGGAAAAGGGGATTGTAGGTGTTGGCGGGGGTGTGATGAAGTATAAATCTTGGGCAAGAGGTCTGTTTCCTCATTTTATCTTCCGCTGTCGATTGACCACACGTTTACTAATTTGACCATATGCAGGCCCAACATCTGAACTCGAACGAGCACTTCAAGAAGAAAAAGACGCGCAGACGCCACAACGGCAACCGAAAGCAGCCAAAGGCACCAACGCAACATCCACCCCTGCACCTCAGACCGGTGCTGACCCCACTGCATCTGCATCTGCATCCTCCACCCCCGCCCCTCCCAACGCTGCAAACGCAGCAGATATCACCACCGTCAATGACGACCGCCCGAACGTGAGTAGGGCAGACTCGTTTGATATGAGTATGAATGCCAGTCCTGGTCCTCCGGGCGATGATGAGAGTGAGAATGGAAGCGAGATTGCGGGTCCGACGAGTACACCCCCTGCAGGTGGGAAGAAGAAGATGGGAAGCGCTCCTGCGAAGAAGAAGGGGAAGACGCCAAAGTCGAAACTGGCACAGGAAATTGTCATCAGGGAGGATAATGAAGGCGCACCGGTTGAACAGGCGATTGCAGAGTAATTTTCTGGTTGGATGATAATCTCTGTAACACGACACTTATAGATTACGATGCATAGTTGTACAAACAGGTGGATGTGGGCACACACGTAATGAAACCAAAAAAAAAAAAAAGAGTGCCGTTTTACATTATTATTATCGTTGGCAGGGGAGGGTGGGGTGGGGCGCGAACGGGCAATTGCCCCTCGAGATCATCAGCCTCTCCTCCTCGCAATCGCAATAACC
Organism: Cryptococcus deneoformans JEC21; assembly: GCF_000091045.1. Classification (NCBI taxonomy): domain Eukaryota; kingdom Fungi; phylum Basidiomycota; class Tremellomycetes; order Tremellales; family Cryptococcaceae; genus Cryptococcus; species Cryptococcus deneoformans. Next base: position 476,283 of record NC_006693.1, read on the forward strand.
AAATCCCTATCCCATCCAATCTTCCATTCTGCCAATCTTCTAAGCTCTCGCCAAGGTCCTGCACCTTGAATATCCGGCAGTGTTCCCGACAGGGACGATGGCTGGTAAATCACGTAATCTGCGTCGCTAAGAAGGGAACGCAAGAACGAACCAACGAGGAAACAAACGATACAGGCAATGATTAACCCAGGCAACGAAGTTACAGGGCGCAAGATTCCCGTCAGCTCCCTTGCCTGGGCGGTTTCTGCCACCTTGACAGCTGAAAGTGGACCATTCCCTGATGATCCAGTCTGGAGAACTGGCGCTCCGTCTGGCTGCGTTGCTACAGCAGAGGCAAGCGGCGGTGATGATTGGGGTTTGACAGGACTACCCGGGGCGGTACTTGGCGTGGAGGTGCTGAAACGTGGGAGACGAGAGTATCGCCAGAAATTATAGGTGTATCGCGGCTGCTCGACAAGAGCCGGTCGAGGTACAGGTGATAAGACCGGCTACGTCAAAATGTTAGTATTTTTTTTATTTAAAACAAGCCATCCCCTCCGTATGTGGATAAAAAGTAAGCTATTCACCTGAATCTCGACAGTTTTTCCACCCTCGGCTCCATCTCCTCCCTCTTCCTTCTTTTCCTCCACACTTGCCACCTTCACTCCTTCCTTTAAAAATTCCTGTCGAACTCCTAACGGCTTGTTCAACCCCCTCACGCCCTTCATTCCTCCACCACCATCGATCTCATTTCCTGTGGCCAAGGGCAAACTGACAATTTGGGGTAGATTCTGTCTCGTCGCGTCCCGTAAGCCTTGATGCTTGCCGCGCTTTTCATCCTGAACCGCAATCTCTTCCCCCTGATAGATATAGCTTGCTCTCTCAAGATCATTCTTGTCCTTTCCTTCGCCTTCAGTCCCAGCCCCAGCCCCCGTCTGCAAGCTTTCCGTTTCAGAAGAGGTTTTCAACTTTAGCTGAACCACTGCTCCGTCATTGATCAAATCCAACAGCCAACGAGGTCTGGGCAATGGAGTCCCAGGACCGGTGAGTGGATCATTGATAGGAGTGTCATAACCAGACGTCGGCAGAGTGACTCGTAGCAAGTGGCGAGCAGGAGAAGAAGGATCAAGGGAAGCTGTCTGGAGGACCGAAGGTGCAAGAGAAATGATGGTGGGTTTAAAAGGTAAATCAGTAGTTAATGAAGGAAGAGTCAAGGGTAAGGTACCGATGCTTGCTGCATCACGGGCACCCTCCAAAACCGCTGGAGTACTATCGATCAACGTCCCAGCTGGAGAGCCCAGCGAGAGTGAGGAATGCAGAGCGACAGGTAAAGATACCGCAGTGAGCTCGATTATACACCTGTTTGTCACCGCGCGACTCCCAACTTCAACCTCCATAACCACCAAATCCTTTTTCCCCTTCCTGATCTCCTCGCCCAAGTCAATGACTGTGGATCTGCTATTGACGCTCGTGCGAGAGTCGTTATGCTTCAGGGTCGGACTGAGAGTCTCGCTTCTAGAGAAAGATGGGGTCGCAGCGGCTGAAGGGTGGATGGTCACAGTGAGAGAGTATTCGGAATCGTCATTGATCTCTTGAACTCCTAGCCTTGCCTCGTCGACAGTCCTCAAGCCCCAAATAATCTTTTTGCCAACGACTCTGTCCTTCTCCTCGGGTGCCAGTACCGCCATATCCGGGTCCCTTGCTCTAGAAGGTGGGCCTTCATTCTTCAGAAGGCCCTCGATAGCAAGTAGACTCCGAGGAAGCGACGAATTGAGCATGTTATTCACCGACAGAGGCATGCTGCAAGAATAATCAACGCTGGCGATGTACATACATCGAGTGGAAGGGATGGCATACTGCTCATGCGAGTATGGATCGATGGTTTCGAATATCCAGCCTTCAAGGATAATGTTACCTGGCGGAAGACTTGTAGGATTGTACTTTGACGGGTCAAGGTTCGTTATCGATGCATCGAAATTGGAGGTGCGTGCATGGAAGATGGTGGACAATGGAGTTTGAGGACCGTGGATGGATGGTGACGCGGGAGGAGGATCTGCCATTCTCGCTACGATGCTTGCTACCAGTAGACTTCTTCCCCGGAAGGGAAACGTGGTATGCGCCACCACGTGTGCAGTCTTGATGCCGTGCCCATACTCTTCCAACACCACAGGTTTTTCAAACCGCTCGTTCGCTTTTAAACTCGACGCTGCTGAACTCACTTCCTCGGCGGTGAATCCCTCGATAATCCGACCAGCTCGGAAGACGGGGAACGTCTCGGACACGTGGGGTACCACCTTTTTCTCAATCTTGAGACCATCTCGATCAGAGACAGGTAACCATCCTTCGGGGGTGGTAGATTCTCCATCACGATCCGCATGCATCCTCGTCAACTGTCTCAGCGCATTGACAGCCGCTTCCACTGGCGACAGCCCGACTTGGGGTAAAGGCGATGCCGTGGGGATGGGTACAAGCGCCGAACGTGTCGTCTCTGTCGCAAAGTTGTACCATTTTGAAAACGGCATGGCCACTTTTGTAAACGTCGAAGAAGCTGATCCAAGACCCGGTGATACCGCTGACGATATCTGGGAGGAGAAAGTCGCGGACGCGGTGGTCATGTCCATACTGGATTTTTTACGTACAGTCAGACCTGGAGGCTGGTCCAGCGGTGCTCTCGTCGGTCGAGCTCGTTTTTGCTTTTTGAGCAGTTGCACCTTGGCCTCTGGTAAATCTTCAACGTCCACTTTAATCTTGCTCCCGTTGACTGTGACGTATGTTTTTGAACTGGAAGTTGGCGCGCCTCTTCTGACGGTGATGACCACTTTCCCGTTACTCTTGAGCAAAGCGGGGTCATGCTCTATAGTCAACCATAAACCCCCTCCATTAGGCGAGAGTCTGTGTCTTTTGAGAGCGGAGATGGATTGTTGGGGCGGATCGATCACAATGGCAAATGAGGAAGACCATTGATCAGCATCGCATCGAATCTCACACTCTACAGTTTCCTTTGACCCCTCCGTGCTGACCGATCGTAAAGAACTCTCATCGCTACCGGATTCACCACCACCGCCGCCCTTGAGGTTCATCAGCAAAGGCGGAGAGGACGGGAATGACGTGGCGATACTGGATGATGCAGAACGCCTCGCTTTCGCAGGCTGGTATTCAAACCTAAACGTCTCCGACTCCACATCGTATCGCGAAGCAAGGGATTTAGCTCCACCCAGCCGGGTACACACGGGAGGGCCACCATGCTTGATGGCAAATTCTCCTATACCTGCCAATGTTCCGAGCATGACTTGCGGTATACTTCCCTTACCTGACCATCCCCTAGGGTCCGACTGCTCCAGAAGGGTGACCTGCGTGGTATTGGGTGATAGGGATTCGATTGACCATCCCTGGAGATCGATCTGGGTACGGATGACTGTGGGATCGGTAGATGGAGGGATGCAAGGGAAAAGGGTGGTGTCGTCGATCGAGAATCCAAACAGATGGACGGAAGAAGGAGATTTGTAAGTTGTTCGGAGCATGACAGAGTCACGCGCGCTACAGCCCAAAAACCCCGTGAGCACATATACTACCCTTCCCCCCCCAAAAACGAGTACTTACGATACAGGCCAGGCAGCTTTCGACTGCATATGCCATATATCCGTCAGTTCATTGACGTCCTCTACCAAAGACGCTTCCTCGTGAGTCTTATCCCATACCGGTCGCGCTCCTGGAGTAGCAATCACCGCAAAGAGATCCCATATCCCTACACCGACAAAGACAGCTTCCGCGCGGTAGACGACGAGCGTTTTATCTATGGAATCAAGTTGATGAATCGCGACTCCCCTAGAGTCTAGTACCGGCTTCCATTTGGGTTCGGGTTCTTGTAACAAGGATGTAAAATCTTTTGAAAGTGTCAGATTAGTATTATTATTGATTTTTGATTTCACTCACAGATATAGTTCCGTTTCACCAAGCTCGATATTCCCTTTTGAACTACTTCTTCCCTCTCATCATTCCGTTCCTCTTGCTTGTCGACCGTGGTACTGATCGTCCTCAGGGAGACGCCCGTCATGCTGGCAGTGTCCTCTAATAACGGTCTTTTGGGCCCTTGGCCTGTTTCGTCTGTGGGTTGCATACGCTCAATAGTGATGGGGATACCATTGATGCGCACTCCTGCTGTCGATCCCGTGGTTTGTTCAATCGACATGTTTACACGCACAAGCTCTTCGCCGGGCTCCAACGGTGAATGGGCGAACCGGAGGATGAGTCTCTTGGGTGCGCGAGCGTTCGGGTCAACGGTTGGAGCTTGACCGACAAACGAAGTCCAGAATGTCGAGGGCGTATCCTTGCCTGACTGTGTTTTCACGGTGATCTGTATGTCCCAGCTCTGCGTTGAAGACAGACCAAACTCTACTTGCCGTCTGAGACTTTCTGTCTCTGCGTTTTCTGCCCCATTGTTGACGATTGCGTAATGGACACCAAGAGTGACGCGGGACGTGTCGTACGATACTGAGCCTATGGAGATGTCTGGACCATAGCCCAGAAGCACGGGAACACGATCACTCTTGTCTCGGATATAGTCGACCAGTCCTACAATCAAGGAGGGAAGATGTTGTGGAACGCCTCCGCCGACGGCCCAAGTTCCTTTCGGATTCCAGCTCCAGAAGCAGGATATACGGGCTTTGCCGTCCGGTATGTTGTCGGCAGATGAAGATGAGGGGAGCTGGATGCACCACGCAAGAAGGGAAACGTGGGCACGGACATAGGGTGGAGACGGCCGAAGGTAGGATGGCTCGTGGCGAGACCGAGGGAGAGAGGTGGAGATGTCTATGATGGTATGGGAATCGACGAGCGTCTTGGATATTGTCACTGTGTCGCGGGGACTGTTGCGATATCAGCGTGTGTCGGGCCTGTGGAGAAACAAGCTGGTGTAAACTGACCTTGACGGCCACCCGAGTCTGTAGTTCGTCTTGGTCACCCTCGTGTGGGCATCCAGCAGGTCCAGCGTGACAGCCTCTTCGACCATACGGTCCCCTTCGGAAAGTCTGATAAGTTTGTGATGCAAAAAGCGGGAAAACTCACATAGCGGCCTCGTTTCCGGTGTAGCGAGGCATCCTCTAAAGGTGTCCACACTTATGTCGCTTCCACAGTCGACGTCTACTGTCGCACGGTAGACGTCGCCGTGCTTTGCGCTCCGCCTGTGGACGGCGACATCTGCCGCGGCAAGCTTCGCGAGGCCTGCTGTGTGTCTGGCGTGTTTCTGGGCGGGCTGTGGGAGGGCGACGGGCTTCCAGGCGGGGGAGGGGGTGGAGGAGTGGAGGGCCTTGAAGAAGGCAAGGGCGGAGTGGAGAGCGTGGGTGTATGCTGCCTCGAGTCTGGGTGTGAGCTGGCGCGGAGTGTGTGGTGCTTACTTTGTGCCGTCGTCGAGGCTGTCGAGGGTCATGCTCGCATGTCTGCGGAGGAGACAAAGAGGAATCCACTTCAAGTGTGTGACAGAGTGGGCCTGAGGCCACGTGGCTTCCACGCGTCTCTCAGCTTTGGCGGCATCCTCCACGCAGTCCCACGTGTCTCTCCAGTCTCCAGCCGCTCTTGCCACGTGGTTTCCACGCGTCTGTCAGGCTTCGGCGGCCCCCGCCCGGCCCCTCGCGACGCCGGCCAAGTTTAGTCCTTCTCCACCTGCAGGCTTCTCCACTCCCATCATCCGTCCGCCATGGCCCGCCTGCCCCCCCTCGCCGTCCTCTTCGCCGCCCTCGGGGCACTCGCCCACGGGGACCACTCCTTCGACCTCTCAGACCAGGCAGACAACGCCCTCTCCTACGCCGAACGCCATGTACGTCCCCGCTCACCCGCTCACCGCTCACGCCCACCCACAGATGCACACAGAACACCACATAGATTCCTTTGACCTCGAATCCTTCTTCAAGCTCCATGACCTCGACATGAACGGCTACTGGGACGAGCTCGAAATCCAGGCCGTCTACGGACTGCACCACCACTCCCTCAAGGACAAGATGCGCAAGGGAGCACAGGTGGACGCGAGAGCACAGAATATCGTTAGCAAAGTGCTCGAGGCGCTGGATAAAAACCAAGATGGTGCGTGTTCTGCATACAGCGGGGCTAGGAAAAGGAGGACTGACAGTGCGGCAGGGAGGATTTCTCTAGAAGAGTTTCTCGCTGGCGGCACCGAGGGGCTTCCGAGCTTTGAGGGGTATAAGGATTTAGGTCGCAAGTATCAGCATTTGCGCAGCGTCTCGTAACCGGCTGACTTTGGCGCTGCAGATCATTACGATGAAGAATCAGAATAGTAAGTTTTTCCTCGCTATCGTGGCGGTTCGTTGATGTCCTGATTGTAGTTTCCTCCACCATGAAGAAGTAGGCCATCGCTTGCTCATCCTATCTGTTCTTTCTCATTACCACATTTCTTACTCACCACCACTATAGCTGTACCATTCCACGCCCGAGACTCAAACAGACGAGTCATATACCCATCCAGAAGGTCCGTGCGCTCTCACCTCCATGTTATCCCCCGGTCCGAGCTCAACACTGACAACTTGTAGATATCGAACATTTTCAGCGTAAATCCCCTTTCCCTCATGCTTCTAAAACACCCATCCTATATATATACATATACTAACCACACACTGTAAAATCTACAGACCATGCGGAGATTGAAGATGAAGAAGATGCTCGTGAACGAAGGTTTGAAGGTCTCCCGCCCACCGCCGACTTGACCAAGGACCACGTCGCGGCCGATCCGCTCGACCACCACGAACACGCTCCCGGGCAAGGACCTTTGGATGAAAATGAAAATCCACAAAGCCGCGGAGATGGAGACGGAGACGAAAACGATTTCAAACCGGGAGATGAAGTCGACCCTCCTCCTGTCCGTGTACCGAAAAGAGTCGACCCCGGAGCTGCTCCGCAACGGATCGTGAAAGCCGGGCATCTGGAGGAACTTGGGGGTCTCAAACAAGCGGCGCTCGAGCAACCTGGCTGGGTGGGCGGTGCACGACCCAAAAGTGCAGAGGAGCGGTTACGGGCCGGTGTACCTTACAGTAAGTCGTCAATTTTCCCCTTTACATATTTCACTCTAGCATCCCAACTAACGAGACGATCCGCAGAATACAAGTATGTAATAATTCAACCCCCCATCCCCAATCATAACTTATTTCGAATGCTAACGTCTCTAGAATGCGCAAGGGTTTCCGGTACGACGAGTTCTAGGTACTTTTTGGAGGGGCTTGTTTACCATGTATTTCATATATCCATCAGAACTTTTGCAACTCGTGACTTTTAAATTCAAGCCATTTTTGTTTAGACATCATCAACCATATGCGCCAAACGCTAGCTTGAATGATAAGAACAATGCATTTCTTGACATTTATCGCTAATCAAGAATATTTACAAGAAAATGTTACATGCAAGAAATAAGACCATCACTCCCTTGGGATGGTATGTTATGATGTATTTTATCTATTGTGAGTCATTTCGCGTCGCGAGAAAAGAACGCGCCGGTTTTTTCTTTCTCTGATGTTACAAATGCTCAGGCATCTTTCTTCTAACTTTTCTTTTAACCATAAACTCTGCAATGCCCTAGGTACATCATCAGTTTTAATTTGGCTGTCCAATAAAAAATTAAATTAAATAAAAAAAGACTTACATAGACTAATCCATCGATTACGCCGGCCGACAACACCATCCAGTGGGATATTATGCCAAGTACCGGGTTGCTGCTACCAGAATACGCCATGTCGTATACCAATCTTACTAGAGAGACAGAAAATACAGCCATATACTGCGGAAACCCACCACATATATCAGCATCAGGCCCTTCCATCAATACTTTACGAGTCACGCCCCCAGGGATACGCAACGGAACGCGAAAAAAAAAAAAAATCCAAAAATCCAAAAAACCAAAAAAAAAACTCACAGCAAAGGGGAAATACAACATTAACAGACTTGCCTGCCGATTGAAATAACTCGTCGCCGATCTCTGCTGACAGCCACCACCATTTTTACCAACAGCCCCAAGTTCAGCTGCCGACATCTGATGCTCTGCGAAAAACTCCTTCAAAGTCTGCCTCTGCTCCTCCGGCGGCTCTTCGCCTTCTTCTTTAACGCCCACCACCTTTTTTTCTGATTCCACTAATGCAGGAAAACCCGTTGTACAGCCGGCGGAAGCTATTGTCATTGACGTCTGCGATGCTTCAACGCCAACGCCAACGTCAACGCCTGACGAGCCTATCTTGGGAGATGATGAGATGAGAGCACTGCCATCGTATGATAATTGAACAGTACCCGACGCATCTTCCGTTTTGCAAGGTGGCGCGATAGCTGACAATGTGTTGGTGGAAGAAGAGCCCGACTCCAAGGCTAATGCTCTAAAGTGAGATGCTGGTGGGGGCCTTGCAGCAGCACAGTCATTGACACATGTCACAGTCGCGTCGGGTGCTAAAAGATCCACGTTCCCAACTTGGATAAACTCCATAGCTTCCCATGGTGCTTCAGGATTCACTTCTTTTTTGGGGCTTTGGGGGCAGGCGGCGGAAAGCGTGATGCCCAACTTCTTGCTCAATTTTGCAATAGGCAGACGAGCAGGTTGAGCCGACCGAACGTCGATGATTGACGTTTTGGGAGTAGAATGAAAGGAAAGTTGGATAGTATCTGGGCGGCGAAGAAAGGTGAAAAGACGTGAATAGAGAATGATGGTGACGAGGAAAACAAAAGCTCGTGGGATGAATTGACATATATCGCGGTCCAAACCGACCCTTGCTGAGCGCGTCCCGTAATAACACAAGTTTCCCGTGTTCGTGTACCCTATGTAGTGGTACCATACTAGAAAAAAGCATGAATTAAGCGGTTGTTCCGCATTTTGAAGTCGGATACGTGGGCATCACTTACGGCCAGCATGTAATATGGAAACGCCCCAGATAACTGGCGTGATGACCCAAGAATACCGTTCTAGCAGAAATGTGACACGCGAAAGTGGATGCCGCTATAGCGCGTTTTTCGTCGTTAGTCTTTCGATACAACGCCCTACAAAAACGGCAGCTTTTAACGAAACAACTCACTAAAAGAAGGAACGTGGAAATGACTATAGCCAATGTCCACAGGTGCTGAGTGAAGAGAATCGCGATAAGGATAAAACCTTGTGCATTCTACAAGAGTCGAAAAGCGCATCAGCACCCGCGCGTCCCGTGCAGTATAAAAAAAAAAGCTCACACAACCTGCTGATCCTGTAACCAGCTTTCTGCCGGCCAGATACATGGCATCCGGTGGTAATATAACGACGCTGGTGACACAAAACTGTCAGCTTATCCATTTCATGATGAAATAAAGGGCGGAAAATGTCGCTGCCTAGCGCGTTCACTCACCCCAAAAGAAGGTCGCTGACGACCATTCCTACCAGCAATCTCACACGAAGCTTGCCCTTTCCTTGTCGATGCAGTAACACCAAAAGGTACAACGCTGAGGTGAGAGTGATGGCAGAGATGACTATGCTTCCGATCGCGTTGATGAGAGGATACCGGGGCATCTCTGATCCTTGCCGGACTAGACGGGGGGTGGGGTGTCGTCAAGAGACCTCGCCAGACGGGACTAGCAAGACGTTTGCGATGGAATGGGCAATGGAATAGAGCGAGTCCTGTTGGTAGTATGTATATGTTCCTTTTATGTGTTAATTGATTGATGCCGTCTGCAGCCTATACGATGGCTTGCTACATGTGAAAACTATAAATTGTAAATTGTGGCCGTTGCATAAAAGTATCGGTATCTTCGTATCGCGGGCTCTGCGTGGCTCGGAACACTGAGAAGAGAGTTCAATTGATCTGACAGCCGGCCCCTCCAGCGCGTTACAAATGGTCCCACCGATCGTCACCTGCGTCAGCCACCAGCAGCCGCCGGCTAGCCAAAAGGATCCAAGGCTAACCCCATGAAAAAAAGAAGATCGACAGTCCCTGGCGTCGGTGGTTTTCGGTTCCTGACGGCACTTTTCCGATGTGCTTTGAGCTATATCCGAACACCGGGAAAGCCCAAAGCAACGTGCCGCATATGACGCGCAAGAATGCACACTAATAAAGACCCATGCGGCCGGCTAGTGGTGGCGCTAGAAGCCTTTGTGGGTCCACACTTTATTAGTATGGGAATGCTCCGGGGAGGGGGAGACAAAAGCCGACAGATAACACGCGTTCTTGACAGTACGTATAGTACGTAAAGGCCGTACGTAAAGAGATGAACTTACTCATCAGTAGCCAATCATATTCTGTCATTCAATCATCTACTGATACTCTTTCACGGATGAGATGAAATCAGTTAGCCAGTCTTATGTCGGCCATCTACTGATATTCTTGGATCTTTGATAATAAAGTATCGCCCAAGAGTAAATTGCTGCCATTCGCAATACATTTTCTTACCGTGCTGTTGCTTTGTGCATGCTCTTTGTTGACAATGTACTGAACATACGAAAGCACGTTGCATCATCATCAACAACGACGTTTGTCAGATCCAATACCTTGAAAACCGTACGCTGGCCAATCATGGAGACTGAGTACCGCTGCACGTTCATCGCAACACAGATAATGAACCCAGATAATAAGAAGGCTGGCAAGTGGCGCCGGAAGCCACGGAACGTGGAAATATGAGTTTGTTGATTGACCAGCTAAACCCCATGATCCGATTACACATCGCCAACTACGATCCTCGAGTGTGCCGAGAAGTGCACTGATGAACGCATAAAGGTTGCGAAGAACAGCGAAGACCTAATGATTATGCACATTATTCACACACCAAGATGAATGGGGCACAGGCTCGATAAGGAAGGCATACAGCCGTTCCTGGTCGGCTTCCAAAAGCACGAGGCTTCGCAGCGCCATGGGCGGGAGTGGCGCATAGGTAATGGTCTTTATCAATGCAGCAACAAGCCGACATTGATGTCGGTGTCTCTGCAGTCCGTGCGAGTGACAAGAAAAACATGCTTGGTTTCCATATTGACGGGGTCCTAGAAAGCAATAGCGGTGCCTGGAGGACCAAGCTAAAGGGCATTTACCGTTAATTGATTGTTATCAGGCGATGTCACATGAGGTAAGCAGCAAACAGACAGTTCCCTACAGAGCAATCGTTCCAAGTCTTCCCAATTTGACAATGACTAGCGTGACAATGATATACGCAAAGTCTAGTCGTGCGTAATTGGATGTCATTGATTCGGTAAGTGACCTGAGAGTTTGTGATAGTGAAGTCAGTAAGCGTGGAGGATGAGCAGCTGTCAGAATTGGAGTCAAATTTAGATGTTTCCAATGGGGACTCAAGTAGACCCGAGTTAGATGTTTCCAATGGATACTCAGGAAGTGGGCCCAAATTTAGACAAGTATAACGCAGATTGCTGGTTGAGGCACTGACCAGATTCGCTAATGACGATGCGAATCTCCTGTGATGGTGGGAAGTGATTTATATCATATAATCCGACAGGATGCTTTCTATTTACACCTGTCCGTTCCTACGTTAGACGTTGAAGAACGTGGTCCCGTTAAATGCTGAGTTACTATGTGTAGGCTTTCGAGGTAGTACAGTAGGTGCCACTATATGAAGGCTGTGGTAGTAGTACAAAAACATGAAAATGTATTCACCCTCTCATTCTCGAGGCTCACTACATAGCCGTTATTAAGGCCTTTCCTGGATGCACTCACATCTTGCGCGCATTTTGAACGCGAATGTACAGCCAATTGATGGCATCGCTCACACCGGTGCTATTTTGGCGTCAAAAAATGATGAGCGGAGTAATACATCTCAAACGACTGGAAATCTCGCACCCTTCTAGAGCGGAAACGCCCATGACATCAAGACTTGCCATTCTCTCCTCCTTTGCCCCTCCATCGTCCCAACCCTGGCCTTCTGTCCGAGAAGCATCCGTCTCGCGCGGCTCATCGGCTTCTTTCAGAGGCGCCTTCCCTTTCCCGGGCTCCTTGAGATCATCTTTGTTGCCATCTTGGTTACGGTTCGTCCTCGCTCTCTGCCAGGCATCAAATGATTCTCGGATCTCAGCCACAGATAAACATGACGGACTATCTTGCTTGTTGGCAAGTAAAAGCAGAGGCAGGTTCAGTAATCTAGGGGAATTCAGAACCTCATCTGCAAAAGTCTTAGCCCATAGTCAATATTTCGCATTTCAAAAGCTTACCAAACACCTCCCAAGTCTCTGACAGTCTCGCTTGGTCTGTCGCATCCAGCACGAAGACAACTGCATGACATTCGTCGTAATACTTCTCCCAGATGGTTCTGATATCTCGCTGTCCTCCTAGATCATAGAAAAGAAGCGTTGTTGAGGGGAGGGAGATCTTTCCAACTGGGTCTATGAGTCATGTACCTAAAACATGCCCACACTTACTGTTTTGCCCAATGGTCGGACCAATCTTGTCTGGCGCCATACCCGGCGTAGGATTATACATCGTCTTGATCCTCTCAAGCAACGTCTAAAACTCGTTATAAGACTGCCTATCTCATTAACTACAAGTAATGCTTACTGTTTTTCCTGCCTGTTGATAGTCCATCCCCGTCAGCATACCAAGGCTGTCCTGAGAAAGTCAGGACGTACATTGTCCAGGCCAATGATGACTACTGAGTATTCATCTTTTCTTGTTAGATAGTCATGAAGACCTTTTACAAGATGATACATTGGGATTACCGGATTGAATGCGTGTCGATTACGATGGTTGAATGGGTAATGAAGGTCGATTTAACAGAATTTGATTCGATATGATGGCCAAGCATCACAACGTTCGTCGTCGGACGGAAACGACCGACGAGGAACGACTAACACGAGTTATGAACCACCTCCACCTGGCTACGGACATAACCACAAAGTTTTTTTAGACATCTTCTTTTTCCTCGTTCCCTCAAGTTCATCGTCCACTTTGCACAAAAATGGCCAAGACCTATACCCCCGAAGAGGCCGAGGCCCTTGTCCACAGCCATGACCCGGAGCATGTGGGTGACCCTCCTCGTTTCAGTAGTGATGCCAAAAAGGCTGACGAAGAACAGCCCGCCAACTTGATCTGTGACTTATGCCGAGAGTTCTACAGTGCGCCAGTTTCTGCAATAAGAAGCTGAAGGAATTTCATGACTAACATATATGTAGAGCTTGGATGGGTTACTGGCACAGGTGGAGGTGAGAGCTTTAAACTGAAGTAACAGGCCGGCTTAGCTGACGCGTTAGACAGGCATCAGTATCCGCAAGGAGTGAGCCGATTTCATTCACATGTAAAAGCTGCTGAAGCTCACTCATGATGTTAGCGATGTTGTGTACCTCGCCCCTTCTGGAGTCCAGAAAGAACGAATCAAGCCCGAGCACATCTTCGTTCTCCCTTTTGCCCAGTCTTCCGTACCTAAGCCTGGATCAAAACGAGACTTCATCAGAATACCGAGCAAAAAAGGTCTCAACGAGTCTCAATGCACCCCGCTCTTTTGGAACGCCTTCACCATGCGAGAGGCTGGTGCCTGTATCCATACTCATTCTCAGCATGCCGGTAAGTTCCCCCCAACTGTAGTAACAATGCCTTATATGCTGACTTTCTACAGTACTTCTGACCCTCCTTCTTCCTCGCGATGCTCCTAGCTTCCGAATTTCTCACCAAGAGATGATTAAGGGTGTCCGTTTGGGCGGTGTTGGAAAGACATTGAAGTTCTTCGAAACCCTCGAAGTACCTATAATTGACAACACGGCGTTTGAAGAAGATCTGACCGAGGGCATGGCTGCTGTGAGTGAACATCATGCGTTGAATGATTGAATCACATTGACGGAGATCTATCAGGCAATGGCCAGGTACCCAGACGCACCGGCCATTTTGGTCAGACGGCATGGTGTCTATGTCTGGGGTAAGTTGCATTGACAGATATTCAGTCTGCCTTGATGACTGATGTGACCCATAGGTAACACCTGGGAGCAAGCCAAGACTCAAGCAGAGTGCTTGGACTACTTGTTTGAGATTGCTTGCAAGATGATCCAGAATAAGATTCCTCTTGAAGGTGATACATAGATGAAGCGTGCACAACTGCTGTCTAAAGCGCATTTGTTGTAGGGCGAAAATCGCATATACCATGCAAATACTACATGTTTAGTCTTATCAGCTCGGATAACTGACGGAGACCCAGTAACTCCTCAAGTGCCGCTGCTCTATTTTTCGAAATTCTCTCTGACAATATCGGTGGTCTTCCAAGCACTTGGATCATGATCACTATGGATAAATTATAGTCGGCGCGCAGCATGATGAAACTAACTAATATCTAGGTGGTCTCATGCGTGCATTCGAACGATTTACTGTTGCCATTTTGTTTTTTTATTTAGCATTGTAAGCTAATTAAGACAGCAGTAGGACTGATGCGTATATGTCACGGGCGTCATGTCCGTCAGCGTAGCTGCCCGCCGCTCATCTCGGATGATGTAGAAACTCAAAAGAAAGCAAAGGCATCCCGTGTAGCAGAGCCGGATGGAGAAATGGCCAGGCTAACGAAACAGAAGCTGGACTTAGAGGAAGGAATGGCTAGGGCCTGAAGGAGCAAAAGCTGGACTGATGATGGCTGACTGCAGCGGCTACTTTAAAAGGAAGGAATGCTCGGAGGCAAGGCAGTGATAAAGGAGAACAACAGTAGTATTGATTTTCTGATGAGCTATGGAACTACGAACGTCTCTTCATACCATTCTTCTCTTTCCTTCTGCTCAGGCTTACTCATTCCTCTCAAAGTAAAGATGCCGCTTACTCGTGGACGGAGGAGACTGAACTGTCGGACCGAGTTGATGTGAAGGCTGACCAAGCTTTGGAGAAGGACGGAAGAGGCAAGCCGAAGGATGTTTTTGTCAATTTGCAAGAGTCGGAAGGTAAATCGCGGACGTTTGAAGTGGAGTCGGTTGGTTTGGTTGGACCGGGACAACAAGGTGGGGTGCATGAGAGTCCGTCGGTCGCTAGTCCGGTCCCAAATGCCGGAGGAGATTGCAATCCCTGCATAACGTCGTTCGTGACTGTCACGGGAGTGTAACAGTCACACAATCATGGCTGCATGCTCAACAGGACCGTTCAAATATGCAGATCTTGATAGGGTCAGCAGCGCAATCGACCTTCAATGGAGAATGAAAGGGACATAGAAAATGGAAGGCCGGGACCAATAAGCTAAAAAGGCGGCTATCTGATTTACGGGAGCGATCGATGAGAGCACGCGATGAAAAATCCCTCCTATCAACCAGGCTAATTCCGCGATGGGGCGAGGGGCGAGTCCAAGTGCGTGGTTATAATTAGTCCTCGGCATATAACTTAATTATTTGAAGATTCAGCATTTGATTATCGCCGACATCATCCTTCATTATCCGCTTCCGACGGATTATTTGTTTTCGCCAAATAGGAAATCACTTGCCAAAACTACCGTAAGCACATCTGCCCATTGTTCCGCAATACTCATTCCCTTCATAAATTCACCATCTATAGGCGGCGTAAACCTAAAGGGTGCGCCAGTAGGCAATAATGAGTGATTGTGGGTATATCAGGATACTGAATGAAAACATCCCACTTACGTCGCTCATAGCCGGCACATTGTCCTTGCTTGCGGGCATCGTCTTTTTAGTGTTATGGACGGTTGTATGGTCTATATGTCTGCTTGGCTGGCGAACCGCGTAAGTTTCTGTTGCGGAATTGTACTCGTCTAATTTATCATTCAGGCGCATACGGTACGCTCACCCAAATATTCCCTCACGTCTTTCCAAGCTGCCAGTATCGTCTGCTCCTGGTGTCACCATCATACGGCCTCTGTGTGGACTCGATCAGAATTTATACAACACTCTTGAAAGCGTGATGAAACTCGAGTATCCCAAGTTCGAAGTGATATTTGCCGTTCAAAACGAAAAAGATGAGGCGCTTCCAGTCGTAAATATGGTCATGGAGAAATATCCAGAGGTGGAAGCCAAAGTAATCATAGGTGAATATTCTCTTGATCACTCGATGAGTATTCTAACCATATCATAGATTCACGCAAGGTTGGGGTGAATCCCAAAGTCAACAACCTGATGACTCCCTTCCAAGAAGCCAAATATGATATGTTATGGATTCTTGACTCGACATGTTCTGTCCTCCCCGGTACCCTCGGTCGCTCTGTCGAAGCCTTCTTCTCCAATACAAGCAGTACCGCATCACCTTACGACCCAGAATCATCTCCTCTTCTGTCGATCTCGGACGATGTAAGGAAGCCGCCGGTAGCTGGGGAAGTGGGTCTAGTACATCAAGTGCCCATAGCGGTTTGCTATCAGAAGACATGGGGAAGCCTGATTGAACAAGCTTACCTTAACACCACGCACGCGAAAATGTACCTTGCTATCGTGAGTGACTGAATATCTCCCATGTCTGAGCTCGATCTGACTTTTGTGTATTAGAACGCAACATCCATCGACTCTTGCGTCGTCGGGAAATCCTGCATGTATTCACGCGATAACATCTCTCACCTAACGACTCCCTCACCATCTCTGCGCTCTCTCCCCGATCCACCGAGCGGACTCGCCGGATTCGGTCCTTTCCTCGCAGAGGACAACATGATCGGTCTCTCCCTTTGGCACGAGCTCAAACTCAAACATTCAATGACTTCGGATGTTGTCCTGGACTTTATCGGGTCGCTCTCTGTGAGAGAATATGTCAACCGTCGGATCCGCTGGATCCGAGTCCGAAAGAAGATGACCTTGGCGGCCACTTTACTTGAACCATTGACGGAGTCAATCATCTCTGGACTATATGGTGCTTGGGCAATCTCTCGGTTATTGGGAGGCAATATCCTTCCTTTATTCTTACTACACATGGCAGCTTGGATCTCTGTGGATCTCTCAACCAAACGGGCGCTTGAGACGAACATCAAGGGCATAGGACCTCCAGAAAACAAGGTCACGTTCTTGATGGCTTGGGCAGCAAGAGAGTGTCTCGCATTGCCTATATGGATTTTGGCGATGACAAGCTCTGAAGTCGTATGGAGAGGGCAAAAGTATAAAATTATTGATTCCGGTGAGTTGATCGATATAACATGACATGCTACATCCTTTGCTGATGATGTTTATAGGAGAAGCAATTCGTTTGGATGACCGAAATTGATTACGACATTGCATTGATATGAATTTTGGTTTTCAAAAGCTCTGCATGTTTACTGCATATGTGTGGATGTCCTTCGTCGTTTAACAGAAATTCTTGTTCCTCAACAGATGTAAACGCATCCTGAGAGCTGAGCCAGCACTCTCTGGTTCGATAAATAATTAACTTTTGACTACTTTAAATGGTAACGCATTGTTGATTTACAGAATGGCACTAGCCACTCGCCATTACTTGCGTGCAACTAGTCAAAGGAATGCCACGATTTTGTGTGAGTTATCGGTGTTTTGCGTAACGTCCTTAGGCTCTTCTTCAAATAGTCGTCGCAAGCTGTGATAAATTTCACACACTTCTTCTTCTCGTCCATACCTTGTACCCCCTTTTATAGATTCGCTCCCAAAGGCCTGCAACTCTAACTGCTAAGCAAAACTTGCCAAACTCGACAGACATTACGCCATCATAATGGCCTCTGCCCATCTTAGACCATGTCAACAGCAAGGACCCAGATTGGCCATTAGCATTCCACCACAGCTTAGGTTGACCAAGTCTCAGCCACACCTGCAACTCAATGATCGGTCGACTCTTAGCATCGAGAATGACCCTATGAGTCCAAGTACATGCAGTCGGTTTGTCGGCCTTGGAGAAGATGAAGGGATATGGCAAGAGAGGTGCATGATTCTCGTGCGCGAAAGGTATCGTAGGCACCGAGATATCGAAAAGTTGAAGAAAAGGATTGATGGCTGTAAGTATGTGATACTCTCAAATAGAGGTTGCACTGATATCGTCGTGCGTTTCAGTAGAGTACCAGCAGCAGCACTTTATCAGGATGTGCGCTAAGGACGATATCCCGGCATTGAAAGAGTTGCGGACCGAGTTGCAGACGATCCTAGAGGAAATCAAAGTCGGAAAAGTGGAAAGTGAAGCTGTACTTCGACAAGCTGCCAAACCACCCACATTCAGTCCTCTCAAAGACCGTCGTGAGGATCGACCCGTCAACCGACTCATCCGTCCCTTTTCTACAATGTTCCCATCTACCAAGTATCAAGCCGATTACCTGGCAGACCAGTTGATTCCACCTAGACGGACGAGATCAATGAATCCGGGGTTCGCCCAGTGGCCGCCGCCTATTGCAGAAGCGAATGAAAAGAGGATAGACTCCTGGAGACGACGAACGGCAGAGCCCAGTAATGTGCCGGGACTATCCTCTAGCCATGGTGATACTCAGACCATCTTCCCTAGCTTCCACCAGCCTGAACGACAGCTCGAACCAAGGAGGAACGAGGCCCCACTCGGCAATCAAGAACCCGCCGCGACACCATTGCACGCAGCGTCCCCAAGCCGGCCCTCGTCCAACTACATTGCCCTAGGACATTCAGGTTCGCAGCGCGTTGTCCACATAGAAGACGTTAACGTGTTTGACGAAGACGATGAGTCGGAAGACTTCCCAATCTGGTCACTTAGGCGCAAAAGACACGAGGCGAGGGGTTCCAAGCTGTTGAGCAAGATTAGCTTTCCGTGGAGAAGGTCAAGCTATTTTGAGCGGTGAGATAATGCGGTAAACATATATGGATGAGACTGCGAAACGCCGGATTATTGATGGACGATACTTGGACTGTTGTTCGTTGTTAGACTTGTCGTATACTGAGCTCTGGGGGTGGTAGCAAAAGAGGACGATGACTACTGTCACTGATTTGTCGATTATCCATGACTATGATGCACTGTGTATGGTGTTACTATACCATTTCCTATTTACTGTTGGTCATGGTGGGCTTCTTGCTCTATCTTTCAGTTGCTGTTGGCCGGCCGTTGGGCGGGCGAATGACCGCGTCGATGTTTGTTTGTTTTGTGGCCGGGCGGTCACGTGATCTAGTCAGAGGAGGGCCGGACTTTTTGGTCAGGGCGGAAATTGCTGCTCCCTAATATTTAGCGGAGCGAGGGAGGCCTAACAGCGGGAGCAGTTGGCGCCCGGTGGGGACACGGCAGGTTGCTCTATGCAGCGGTGTGTGCTGTTACTGCGACCGTCTTTGCATACTCGCGGTGGCGGCCTATTTTCTACAGCAGCAGCATCCGCCACAGCAGCGCCTCCCGCCGCATATATTCGCTGCATGAGACGGCAGACCCTTGTTTTTGCAGCCCACATACCCGCTTTCGTCATCATCAGGCGCGTGAAACACCGCCCCTTAAGCCTGCTCCCTGGCGCGACAGACCTTTCCTTCAGTTCCAGGCGCTTTTCCTTCAGTTTTGCATCCATCCGTCGCTCTTTCTTCCATTCCGTTCCATCCTCTCCTCTGCCTTCCTCCCTCCATCCCGCCCTGTCCCCATCAACCAGAGCTCCGCTGCGCCCGTCACGTGTCCTCGGCGTCGGCTATCCTCTTGCCTGCACTAATTCCCATCGGTGAGTTCTTTTTCGCAACTTTGCAGGTACCCGCGTTCTGTTATTTTCCTTCCGTCCC